>NW_028281123.1:300000-417500 GCF_059751285.1 Brachycentrus maculatus | reverse complement strand
ATGCATATATTTTTTAAATGAGTAAAAAACACCCTATCTTAGCACTTATTAGTGTTAACAGCATTCCATATTTCATATTTCAGAAGTGGAGTTAGCAACGTTTAGAATTATAGTAGCCATATATATTAATCAAACCATTACATTTTCAACAGCCGTGATAGATTCATTATGAGCGGCATTACGTCGTAGTCTTATCACCCACGCGGTACAAAGTTATGAGTGGTGTCCACTCGGAATGCGAATTTAATAACCGGTTTTAGTCAAGTTCACATATTCGTGAATGCAGTCCAGATTCGATGTTGAAAGAGAAAAAGTCATTGTGAGCTTTGACTTATTATCATTCATTATTTTTGATATATCTACATAGATGCAGAAGAATATGGAAGTAATAATTTTTATTTATTTATTATTTATTTCAAAACACATTACAAACATAAATCATATATCGCTCACTCCTTTCAAGAACGTCATAAATAAAAAAAACTTGACTTTTCAGGAGAACGTTTTTAAAGTTTAAAAATATAATACAATGTATTAAAAAATAAATATCAAGCCACTTATTGAACTTTTTACTGTGCAACAGATCTTTTTAGGTAAAACCTGAAGGTTCTTTCTCCATTTGAAAAATATTTAATACAGTTAAAAAAATAATTAAACAATACCTTTTCTTCAAAATGCAAAAACAAAACTTTCTGCCCTGTAGTGGGTAAATATTAAGTTAAAAATATGACGTTTTTGCAGGGATAAAGTACGTTTTCTGGGCATTCCGAAAACATGCACAACTGAAAATTGACGATTTTTGATTTATGACGTTCTTGAAAGGAGTGAGCGATATGTATATAATATTCCCGATGAGTAATTTCTATTTCTCATTTTGGGTCATGGGATTAAGGTTAACAAGACTGGAACACAAATAATACAGTTACAAAAAAGATTTTTTTTAAATAATCAAAACTAATACTAATACATGGCAAAATATAAAAACAATAAACAGGTACAATAAATAGGCGCAAGAAGCATATTTAAAAGAAATAAATGAGAAAACACAAGGTAAGAGGCATATTTAAAATAAGCAAATAAGAAAATATAAAAAATGAGAAAATATAATAAATGAGAAAATATAAAAAATATAAGGTAAAAACAAAATAAGAAAATATGACTAATCATTACATATATATCTTTCCATAAAGTACCCTCTCAGATCATTTGTTTTGGATCCCCGAATGGGTTTTATTTTATATATGTCAGGCAGCTGGTTAATTTAAGTATTGGCAATATAATTTAATAATAATAAAAAATGTCTGTCTATAATAGCTAAAGCTTGTATTGAAAAAAATATTTCTAAATGAGCTAAAGTTACTTAATAAATAAAGAAAAGACATGATTCAGTCATACAAATTAAAACATACCTTTAAACAGAATAAAACCTTATTTTTCAAATAACATATTAATTACAATGATTAAAGAAAACACTTATTTTTTACCACTTGAGTTTTATTATAGACTACATGTTTCAGAAGTTAAACTTCCATCATTCAGGTCTGTATAATAACTAAAATATAATATGATAAAAAATATAAAATATAATCTAAAATATAAAATTGTTCTATATTAGTCATTATACAGACCTGAATGATGGAAGTTTAACTTCTGAAACATGTAGTCTATAATAAAACTCAAGTGGTAAAAAAACAAGTGTTCTCTTTAATCATTGTAACATGTCTTACCACATAGTTAATGCCGAAACAATAAATAAAATATATATTTATTTATTTATTAATTTCATCACGGAATTGAAAATTTATAATAATGTGTTTCCCCGTCTCTAAAACACATCTTACAATCATAATACAATGAATATTTGCTACTTTTAAGTTTTAAATTTATTAATTTAGCATTAACTTTGTGGAATGACACGTTGATTATCAAAAATAATTGTAATCAACTTTTTTTTTTGACATTTCATCAAAGATGAAGAAGAATATGGAAGTCTGGACATTTACAGGGCTTATGACCGTCATAGGCTTGGTTAAGTGATCACTTTACACGCGTGTAACATTCACCAATTCTACCCATGATTGACAACCACACTACTAAATTTTTGGAACTTCTAGATATGTTGTCAAACTCGTGACATGGTACATGTTAGTTCAAAACAACCTAACCAAGACGTGTCAAAAGTCATGTATGACTTGATGTATGGATATGAAGGAAGCTAGGAATATGACAGACGAGTGTGGAGTTCCATCCTCTCTGACTACCCCTTCAGAAACGGCGTGATGGTAGTAGTAGAAGTTGTAAGTAGTAAATACATAGAATATATATTACATATTAACAAGCTTTCATACATGCGTGAATACTCCTAACATAAACAAAAAAATTGAGAAAACTTTCTTATAAAATCACAATATATATACATGTAAATATGTATTTATATATATATATATATATATATATATATATATATATTTATATATATATATATATATATATATATATATATATATATATATATATATATATATATATATATATATATATATATATATATATATATACGGTTGTTGTTTTATAATACCTATATCTAGTTTTATGTCAATATAAATCATTCAAGAATTCAACCAAATAATACTTTGACTACATAAAATCATATGAATTATATAAAATTACATTATCTATGTCTTGAATACGTAATATTTTTAGCTCTTTTTTATAGCTAAACGGCCATCCGGCGAAGAGTAAAATTGCTATATTTCAATCTCCATAGAAAAAATCTCCAATGGCATCTTTCAGTAGGTACGAAAATAGCATTGCAAAGCGTGTCGAACAAAAAAAAACCGGGGAAAAAATCACGAATCCGTCCGTGAAAATAGGTTCCGGCCGATTTTTCTTAGATAGCAACACCGTGAGCTTCTTCACTCTGTCGCCAGGGCACCACACTGTGCGAACATTGACTTATTTTCAAGATACCTGCCATATTTTATCATATTGTTGCATGTACAATTTTGTTTGCCTACGTAGTGTAATGGTCAGCACGCTGAGCTACCATACTGGTGGTCCCCGGTTTGATTTAAAGGAGGTCAAATAAATAAATAATATATTTATTCGATATTAACCTGGACTGGTACCTGAAGCGGAGGGCTGATCACCCTACCTTCATGTGTTAACGATCATGATAACACTGTGTTTATATGATGCAGTGCCCTATGCACTATAGAGTGCGGATACGGTTTAAAAGATATCTTCACCTTTTCCATCAACTCTGCGTTTATGTGATGCAGTGCCCTACGCACCATCGGGTGCGGATAAGGGTTTGAAATGAAGCGAAATGCAAAATAAAATAACGGAAGAATTTTGGCAGTTAGTCCGCCTCCATTGCAGAGTGGTAAGCGCGTTTGACTACCGTGCTGGAGATCACAGCTTCGATTCGAATTAACTTAATAAATTGACTTCATTAAGCTGAGAAAAATATTTCGATAAAATTGACAAGGGTGTGAAAAATGAGTGGAAAAAAAACACTTGATGCGGTTGGCGATATTAGAGGAGGAAAACGTAGGAACACTTACGATCAAGTATTTCAAATATTTGGGCATGGTCTGGTGAAGAGTCGGAATAATCGTAAATGAGGAGATGGATGAATATGTGGAAGAGGCAAAGGTTTAAAATGAATGAAAGAGGTACACGTGTGTAAAGTGATCACTTAAACCAGCCCATGACGGTCGCAAGCCTCGTAAATGGCCAGACTTCCATATTCTTCTTCATCTAGGTTGAGATGTCCAAAAATAATATTATTTTTTTGTTTTTTTATTTACATAAATTGTATACATTTATTTAAATCACAATTTTAAACATATTTTAAACAGTTTTTTGCAGAGACCCACCAAGCGACCTTGTGTGTTTTGTCGGTGGAGTTCTTTTCGAAAACATTTTTTTATTGTTTTAAACGATTTTAACCTAATACACGCACAAAAAAGAGAGAAAAATTAAGAATATAACAACTTTACAATTTTCATAGAATTATGATTATTATAATTCTCACAATATGTCAAGTCCCCCCGCGGGCGCGAGGTCCCGGCGCGGGGTCGATCACCTAGCTCAGCCGCAGTAGGTGAACGACCCCGCGCGAGTTTACTGGGCTAAAAGGTGAACGACACGCGCCCGCGATGCCGCTCGATAGGCACACTATGTACGCGCGTAGTACCTGCCGCGGCCGGCCGGTGTTGCCCGCTGCCCGCGAGCGCGGCTCGCCTAGGGAAACTGTCGGCAGGGAAAACGGGAGAATCATCGTCCCTTTAATCTGAATATATGTATGTAAATAAAATACCGATTTTATTAAATACATATAGTACCGACTCTCAATATTGTGACAGTCGGTAAAGCAGATCGCGCAAATCTACCACCAGACGTCGCACTGAAAAAACAAAAGAGCTCTGATGAAAAAAATATTGTGTTTGTTGAACTGTCATATTATATGTAATTTATAAAAGATTATTTTAGAATAAACTTTTAATGTCGTTACTTTAATTACAAAGCAACATAATGTTTATTTTATTATTATACACCCACTAATTTACAAAGAAAAATATTACCACGTTTTATGTAATGTATCTAGATTTTTTTGGTGGAACTGCATTCTTTGAATAAAACATCAGTATTTTGTATATTAAAAGCAATGATAACTTTGTGGTATGGAAAATCATAATAAACATTAACTTTAAAGGAAAGAGTCGACAGGGAAATCGGGCGAATCATCGTCCATTTAATTTAAATATATGTTTTAAATAAAGATTTTATTTATTTATTTATTGGAAAACTAACAGAATATTTCACAAAAAGTACATAATACAAAAAAAAATCAGAAAAATTACATTCCATTTAGAAGTTTTCACTTAAGCAATCTAAAAATAAAAATAAACTGTCATGTACATAAAAGTATAACTATATAATAAACTTACATTACATGTTTTATCAAATAATAGAAATTTTCTTTATCAACTAGTCAAAAAGACATCGGCAATATTTCTCTTAAACTTATTAAAACAAGCATTATTGATGTCTATTTCACTAAGCATTACATTGCACATATCGCAGGCTCGATTTTAAAATACATTTTTGTAGGACTTGATGTAAATTTTAGGGATTTTAAATAAATTTTCTTGGTACAACTGCATTTTATGTAGTGAAACATCAATTTTTTTCCACGGAGATCACCTAGGGAAAGAGTTGTCAGGAAAAACGATAATTATATTTATGTGCTGACATTTCTTGGTGGAACTGCATTTTATATGATAAAACATCAATTTCATAGTTTTTTTCCACGGTTACCTAAAGAGTCGTCAGTTAAAATGGGGAATTCTTCAACCATTTCAGCTAATTATATCTGGATTTTAGTTTTGTGCTGACATTTCTTGGTGGAACTGCATTTTATATAGTAAAATATCAACTATTTAGTTTTGTTTTCCACGGAGATCACCAGGGAAAGCAGGCGAATCATCGTCCCTTTAATCTGAATGTAATATCGCTCACTCCTTTCAACAACGTCATATTTCAAAATTCGTCAATTTTCAGTTGTGCGTGTTTTCGGAATGCCCAGAAAATGTACCATATTCCAGCAAAAGCGACATATTTTTAACTTAATATTTACCCGCTACAGGGCAGATAGTGTTGTTTTTGCATTTGAAGAAAAGGTATCGTTAAATTATTTTTTTAAATATACTAAATATTTTTTAAATGGCGAAAAAAACTTTCAGGTTTTACCTAAAAAGATCTGTTGCACAGTTAAAAGTTCAATAAGTGGCTTGATATTTATTTTAATACATTGTGTTTTATTTTTAAACATAAAAAACGATCTCCTGAAAAATCAAGTTATTTGATGAATGACGTTGTTGAAAGGAGTGAGCGATATGTCTAGATCTTCTTGAAGGAACTGCATTTTGTATAATAAATCACCGATTACATAGTTTTTCCACGGAGATCACCTTGGGAAAGAGCTGTCAGGAAAAAATGGTAATTATACCTAGGTATAAGTTTTGTGCTGGCATTTCTTGGTGGAACTGCATTTTATACAATAAAACAAACACTACATTATTTTTACCAATTTTATTTTATTTGACCAGTTACTCGGTCTCGGTTTCATCATTATTGACAATATCAGACTGATTGTGCCAATAACTGGGGGGTAGGGGGATGCTAACAACTCCACCGTTTCCCTATACGGCTTCCGCGATTTGTGTCGCGACATTTATGTCAGATGCTCTTCATGAATGGGGAACAAACATTAGTTTGTTTTATTTTATTTTATTTATTTAGAAATGAACATTAATATAAATACATTTACAATAATGAATAACAAATAAAACAGGTAATTGTAACATTCCAATTACAAAATTTCACAAATGTTAAATGAGTTAAAAGTAAACAGCAAGAATAAAATACAGCACAAGTTGAGAAGATCAATAGGCAGACTTTATTTAGAGCTTAAGTAAAAATGATAGTAAAAAAATTAACAGTTATAAGATATACAAGTTATAAGAGCCATAAAGTAAAAATAAGTGCTATTAAAAAAACAGTAAACACATATAGATGATAAAAAAATGACGAGTCCTTTTTCATGGACATTTTTTAAATTTAAATGTTTTTATATGTATTTTATATGATATTAATAACAAAAGTATACTCACATTATATAATATCCCGCAAAGTCATCTCATTTTTATAGTTTAAGAAAATTGTCTAATAGTGCCCTATGGGATGTCCAGTCAGTCGATCTCAATTAAATAGTCGATCGCAATGGAAACTTGGTTCGATTTTCTACAACTAACGTTAATTTCATCATCATCAAACCCTTACCCGCACCCCAATGGTGCATAGGGCACTGCATATATACGCAGTGTCATCTTGATCGTTAACACATGAAGGAAAGGTGATCAGCCCTCCACTTCAGATACCAGTCCAGGGTGATATTGAATAAATATAAGAGTGAAAAATCACTTATATTTATTTGGCCCCCCCTGGGAATCGAACCCGGGACCTCCAGAATGATAGTTGAGCGTGCTGACCATTACACTATGGAGGCGGACACGTTAATTTAGAAGAACGATATTATTTAGAAAATTACTGGCTATACGGTGCATCTTTAACCTGTGTACATACTTTGAACTGATCCATATCAAATTAATAGACTTCCTAGTTGTAGTATGGGTCTTTAAGAAAGCTGAAAATATTAAAAATATTATTCAAGCTAGGATTATTGACCAGATTTCGGAAATGCCATCCTCGTTTAACAAAATTGACATGTTTATAATGACAATTGACAAAATCATGTTTATATTCATTTACATAATGACATATACTGGGTAACGTTCACAAATTCTGCCCGTTATAGAACATCCATATTGCATCAATCAGTAACACATTTTACAATACAAACTTCGGCCATTATAGACATCTATGTATGATTGAAATTAGATGCAAAATAATTATTATCGAATTTCATCTTTATTTTAAACTATAAATATATGTATGTAAATATATCATAATGATTAAAGAAAACACATCGTTTTTTACCACTTGAGTTTTATTATAGACTACATGTTTCAGAAGTTAAACTTCCATCATTCAGGTCTGTATAATAACTAAGTTATTATACATTATAATAATAACATAGTTAATATAACAATAACATTGTTATAATAACATAGTTATTATACAGACCTGAATGATGGAAGTTTAACTTCTGAAACATGTAGTCTATAATAAAACTCAAGTGGTAAAAAACGAAGTGTTTTCTTTAATCATTGTAACATGTCTTACCACAAAGTTAATGCCAAAACAATAAATTAAATATATCATTCTTAAGAAGTCATATCGCTGTATTATTTTACGATATTTTGATAAAATGAAGTATTAGCCGTAAATTAATTTACAATACGTTAGCATACATGACTACGTAATAGCGTTTGAGGGAATTCAAATACATCTCTTTAAATATCATGAATTTTTAACAGTATCGATTTGAATCCATTTGAACATTTGAAATGAAATTTATGGGAAATTCAAATTTTAATTTTTAACTACTTGACCAGTGATTGGATTTCATCGTTGCTAATATCACCAGACCGATAAAAGGCTGAACAAAATGATTTTTAAAACAAAAAAAAAATTGTTGATAACTTTGATGTAATTTATTTGTTTGATTTTTTTTTTATTAAATAAAAATTTGATTATTTGCGATTATAAATTATATTCCGCCTCCGTAGTGTAATGGTTAGCGTGTTTAGCTACCGTGCTGCAGGTCCCGGGTTCGATTTACAGGGGGGGTAAAAGTAAATATGATTGATTTTACACTTTGCTCTATGCACTATTGGGTGCGGATAAGGGTTAGAAGAAGACGATAAATAATAAATAATTATATTTTTAAATATATTTATTCATTTTATTTAAATTCATTACTTTTTGGATAAATGTATTGTTTCGTTCCAAATCAAGCTAAATATAACCAGAGGTCGGAGTAATTGACTGATGTATATATAAGCTAGTGCTTGAATGTAGAAGAGGGGAAGAATATTTTCAAAGACAAAGTGATCTGGCGTTCTATTCTCTCTGCCTACCCCTTCGGAAAGCGGCTAGTTAGTTCCTTTTTTCATATTTCATTCATTGATTCGCCAGTCAATCTGTCCACTTTTCTAAACTAAATTTGCGTTTTAGTGAGGGTAAATCTCGATGCAGCAAATCTATGTTGAGAAGAAGAAATTGTATGACTTATATTTGATGATATTTCAGTAATTATATTGATAGGCACCGTGGCATAGTTGAGTAGACGCTAAACTGGCATCGCGGGTTCGATTCCCGCCAATTGCAAAACAAATTCAAGAAAGATTTACTTTCAATTGGTCTCGGTGTTTGTGATGTATTTTTTACATTTACCTCCTTTATCCTTACTATCCTACATTCAGAGAAGCCTCTAATAGAGGCTTTGAGGGTTATTCCTAATAATAAGAATATATATATGTATATATATATATATATATATATATATATATATATATATATATATATATATATATATATATATATATATATATATATATATATATATATATATATATATATATAAACATGGTAAAAAATAACAGGATTTTTGAATACGGGTAATAATATATTTACAAATTCGTAGCAAGAGCTAAAAGCAGGTACGTAAAATGAAAATTGATATTTGACAGCTTTAAATGTAGCTCTGAAATAAAGATATGTGCGGTGGGTCAACAACCAAACCTGATTACAACCTAAGCAAGCGAAAATTATTATATTATCAAATGCATTATAATGTACGTAAATATGTTTGTATGGTAAATTGCATGGGGATATTTATTGCAGTATACTTCAATCAGTGGCGTGCACAGATAATAATTAGAGTAGGCAGTAGATGTAGGTAGTAAGGTAATCTGGCACTATTTCATGAATCTCAACATAGATGAAGAAGAATATGGACGTTGGGCATTTGCGGGGCTTACCTATCACTTTATACAGAGTAACATTCACTAATTCTACCCATGGTTGACAACCACACTATTTAAATTCTTGGAAGTTTTATATGAATGATCCAATTTTGAAACATTGTATAAGAATCACTAGACATCTATTGGTGAGACGAAGAAGCTTTTGTATTGAAATAAAAAAGATTCTTCCCGTAAATGCCCAGACTTCCATATTCTTCTTCATCTATGTTGAGATGTCAAAAAATGATAAATAACTCCTACAATTTACTACAAAGTTACTACTTAGTAAGGTAGGGTAGGTACTGGTTGAGTTTTTATATGTCACGCGGGTAAGTTAGGATAGGCATTGCTTTTCTGCCTATATGGAATGCACGCCCTTGACTTCAATGCAAAAAACGTGTGGATAAATGTTTTTTTTGTTGTTGATAAATACTAAGAGGAATGGAGGTTTTTTTAATCTCACGATTAATTAAGTTCCAATGTTTCAAAAACGTTTTATTAATATTTATTTGATTTTAAATGTCACGGGCAACTATTCGAATTATTTCTATTTTTATTTTTGAAAGATGTAAACATTTTGAAGGATTCTTTTTTACTGGAAATGCGACATGTTGGTCGGTGCCATTTTTGTATTTTTCGTATTTACCATTTCAATTCGAAGGCATTTCAAATTAAAATATAATTTTAAAAAAATGTTACTACTACTACTAATACTACTAACACAACTCCGTTTATCTGCAGGGGTAGGCAGAGAAGACGGATTGCCACACTCGTCTGTCCTGACATACACTTCTAGGCTTCCTTCAAATCCATACATCCTACACACACACACACGTACATCCGAAAAAAATTGCAGATCACAAACTGATAAATGTAAATATGACATGTTTCGAAAACTACACATCAAGTACAGACGAACAGGTGAAAATACAAACAATTTCTCATAATAACCTCAAAAGTGGTGATATACTAGTCTTTCATTTTATATTTCAATCAACATATTATTTACAACATTTTGAGTGTGTCCAAATACTTGTTCACAAAATCTGGATTATCTCCAATTACAGGAGTTATTTTCATATTATTTTTTGACATCATGGGTAGAATTGATGAATGTTACACGTGTGTAAAGTGATCACTTAAACCAGTCTATGACGGTCGTCAGCCCCGTGAATGCCCAGACTTCCATATTCTTCTTCATCTTTGATGATATGTTAAAAAAAAAAAGAAGTTATTTCACCAATATATATATATATATATATATATATATATATATATATATATATATATATATATATATATATATATATATATATATATATATATATATATATATATATATATATATATATATATATATATATATATATATATATATATATATATATATATATATATATATATATATATATATATATATATATATATATATATATATATATATATATATATATATATACATATATATATATATACATAAAAATACTTTTACTGTATATAAATAAAAATTCTATGCGTGACCGGGTGCCAGTTTAATATGTGGAAGTTTACAGTAAAAAGTTACATTTCCAATGTTGCACAAAAAATCCTTCAAATGCAAATCTGTTCTGCTAACTGTATTCTATCGACATCTTTATTAAAAAAGTGACAAAACGTGACCAATCCTGTATTAAACTAATTTGAAATCATTAAATCGCACCAAAACGTAACAATTTTACAAGCTAGAATTCCTGATTACTTAAAATCATTTATAATGGTAATGTAATGTTTTGGTGAGGACCTCCACTTATATAAACCATCATCAAATAATTATGCCCATTAGATCAGAATAAATTAATTAAAACTCAGCCCGTAGACCTGAATAATTTCATGCTTATTTCGCTCACTCCTTTCAAGAACGTCATATATCAAAATTCAGTTGTGCATGTTTTCTGATTGCCCAGAAAATGTACTACATCCCAGCAAAAGCCGCATATTTTTAACTTAATATTTACCCGCTACAGGGGAGAAAGTGCTGATTTTGCATTTTGAAGAAAAGGTATTGTTTTATTATTTCTTTTAAATAAACTTAATATTTTTCAAATGGAGAAAAACATTCAGGTTTTACCTAAAAAGATCTGTTGCACAGTTAAAAGTTCAATAAATGGCTTGATATTTATTTTTAATACATTTTATTATATTTTTAAACATTAAAAATGATCTCCTGAAAAATCAAGTTTTTTTATTTACGACGTTGTTGAAAGAAGTGAGCGATTGGGCCGGCCAAACTGAAATGAATTCATGCAAATTTGGCTAGTGCATGAGTAGGTGGCTAGAGTGACTTCCGACACACCCGGTGAGGATGTCGAGACCCAGTTTAAGAGTGAGGGGTCATTAGACCCGAACAAACCGGCAACGAGTTACTATATTACATTAACCGGATATATTCAAATTAAATATCGAAATTAAATATCGCCATCGGACCCTCGAATCGCACTCGCGCCCAAATTACTATGATTTCCTGGTTGTACGTTGTGTGAATACTGCGGGCTGTGGGCTGCAGAATGACCAGGGTGGCATAACCCTGACAGGGAATGGTATATGAAATATCACTCACTCCTTTCAATAACGTCATTTAAAAATTAAAAAAAAAACTTGATTTTTCAGGAGATCGTTTTTAAAGTTAAAAAACATAATAAAATGTATTAAAAATAAATATCAAGCTACTTATTGAACTTTTTACAGCGCAACAGATCTTTTTAGGTAAAACCTGAAGGTTTTTTTCTCCATTTGAATAATATTTAGGATATTTAAAAAAATAATTATACAATACCTTTTCTTCAAGAGGCAAAAACAACACTTTCTGCCCTGTAGCGGGTAAATATTAAGTTAAAAATATGCCGCTTTTGCTGAGATATAGTATATTTTCTGGGCATTCTGAAAACATACACAACTGAAAATTGTCGTTTTTTGATATATGACGTTGTTGAATTGATTTCTTGTTCTCTGAACTATTTTGATAGGGTTCAAAGCGTTACTGTATCTTCTCCGCCCCATCAAACAACGGGATATTGTAGTAGTATTTATTTTATTTTATTATTTCTTTACTTTTGCCATATATCGTTTAATATCTCAAAATGAAGGCATTTCTAATTGAAATATAATTTCAGCAAAACTGTTATTAATACTACTATCACCTCGCCGTTTACATCGTTTTGTGGCACATTCATCCGAGGGATCGCATTCCTACTGCACTGAGTCTACTTTCATCCTTCTTTTGCCAACTCCATGCTTCACTTCCATACATAAGGGTTGGATCCAGGACTCAGTTGCACCGCCAGTTTAGCTTTCGCTGAAAAGCTTTTATTTGCTATAACTGATTTCAGTGCACCATTGGGGGTGAAGGATAGATATTACTGTTTTGTGGGAATGGAAATGGAGGAGGAGTAATAAGTTGAAAAATTAAATAGGATCATAACATAGGATATTTATTGATTTGACACTAAGGCCTAGTATTTGTTAAATAACTACTAATATTCTTTAAACCCAGGTAACATTTGACGTAGTTGTTTTGTTTTAAAACATTGGTTTTGTATTGAAAAAAATTAGTTTTTCTTCGAAATAATTATATGGTTTTGAAAAAAAAAGAATTATTGAAAGGTTATTGAGTTAAATTCATATGGAAAAAAGTTACATTGATGTTATTTTATTCTAAAAACGACTTTTTTCGAAAACCATAGGTTTACTTCGTTATTTAGACTAGTACTTTTTCATGAAAATATCTATAATTCTCGTCTTAAAATGAACTAGTCGTGTTTACATTAATAAATTAAAAAATGGTCATGCAAGTGTCATACAATATTTTTATAAACTTTATAAAATTAAACAATATTGTTTTAACCAGTTTTTTTTTATTATTAGTACACTTTTTAACCTACCGGTTTCGACAAGAACCTTGTCATCATCAGGGTGTATTAAATTCTAAAACATTAAAATACTCAATTATGTACATTCCCTTACCAAAAACTTCCACAAACTCCGTAAAAAACCCTAAATGTTATTTTTAATATGCATTGCGTAGCAACCCCAAATAACGACTAATGGAATCACCCAAAAACAGTATGAAGCCGCGCGCGCATACATAAAGTGGAACACACACACAAAAACCTATTGAGTATTTTAATGTTTTAGAATTTAATAAACCCTGATTATGACAAGGTTCTTGTCGAAACCGGTAGGCTAAAAAGTGTAATAATAATAAAAAAACGTGGTTAAAATAAAGTTGTTTAATTTTATAAAGTTTATAAAATGTGCCACAAAGTACCTGCGAAAAACATTCAAGAAACAATATTTTTTATATTTAAATCACTGTGATTGATTATTTGGTCGACATTCGCCTTGAGGAGCGTGCACGCAGCGACATCCACATAATTGTGTAATGAATGCATTCTGCATTTTGTCGAAACTGGCAACCAGTTTGTCGTAAATTGGCGTTGGGGACTGTTTACCAACAGAGCCTAACTCGTTAATAATCAGCTGTTGCTTGAAATCGATCACATTATTATCTGTTGGCGAGCGTTGACCCGCTGCCGGCTCGATACACCGCCATTACATGCTCACAAGTGTTGAACTTGCTTTACTTGCCTGCTTGACACTCGACACATCTGTCAGAGAGATGTGTCGAGAGTCAGCGGTGATACTTTGTCTTACTGGGATCTAACGACTTTTTTGACATGTCAACATAGATAATTATATAGAAAATTGTAAAAATATAAAAATATAAATATAAATATAACATTTAGGATTTTTATAGAGTGTGTGGAAGTTTTTGGTGAGAGTATTTTAATTATTTATTGATTCGGCATTAACTTTGTGGAATGACATGATTATTTTAATAAAATTAAACACTTGAATAATCCACTTAATTGAGTTTTATTTTTATTTACGACTAGTTTCGAAAACGACAATTGTTTTCATATTCTGGTACAAATTAAAACAAAAATTAATTTGTACCAGAAGATGAAAACAATTGTCGTTTTCGAAACTAGTCGTGAATAAAAATAAAACTCAATTAAGTGGATTATTCAAGTGTTTAATTTTATTAAAAAAAGAGTATTTTAATGTTTTTAATGTTTTTTATTTAAAATGAACCCTGATGATGACAAAGTATTGTCGAAACCGGTAGGTTAAACTGTATTAATAAAAAAAGTGGTGAAAACAAAGTTAATTATTTTCATAAAGTTCAAGAAAATTATCATTTAATTCATCTTCGAGTATGTTGAGGTGTCAATTTACGAGTATGTATAAAAAAATATTGGAGAAGACCCATATTTGTGAACGAAAATTCATTTACAACATTTTGAGTGTGTCCAAATACTTGCTCACAAAATCTGGTTTATCTCCAATTACAGGGGTTATTTTTATATTATTATATCTCATCAAAGATGAAGAAGAATATGGAAGTCTGAGCATTTACGGGGCTTACGACTGTCATGCCTGGTTTAAGTGATGACACACGTGTAACATTCACCAATTCTACCCATGATTGACAACCACATTACTAATTTTTTTCTATATATATATATATATATATATATATATATATATATATATATATATATATATATATATATATATATATATATATATATATATATATATATATATATATATATATATATATATATATATATATATATATACATATAATATGATCCAATTCCGAAACATTGAAACATTGTACAAGGATCATTAGAATTTTCACTAGAGACGTCTATTGGTGAGATGAAGAATTTTTGTGTAGAGCAGAAACTCTTATATTTGTATGTGAGGCCTGAATCTGGATTATAATCACATACATGAGAAACAGCAGAAAAGATCCCTTTATTTTTTTTTATTATCTTAGCTTATTTAGACCAGGTAATTTATTAACAACATTTTTGTGTCCAAATACTTGTTCACATTTTTTTTTCACAAACTTGTTCACAAATCTGGATTATCTCCAATTATGAGTTATTTTCTTACATTATTTTTACAAATGAAAAGAGTGTCTGCTTAGTAAAAAAAAGCTTTCCTCATCCCACCATAGATGGTTATTGTGAACTCCCGCATACTGTGTTACGAGTTTGATCAACATATTTGAGTAGTGTGGTTGTCAATCATGGGTAGAATTGTTGATGTATTGATGCAAAGATGATGATGATGAATCCATCGAAACACGTGTCATAATTGATTTGAGAAATAGCGGTAATTACCATGTAAAATGAATATATATATGAATATATATATATATATATATATATATATATATATATATATATATATATATATATATATATATATATATATATATATATATATATATATATATATATATATATATATATATATATATATATATATATATATGTATATATTTATATATATTTATATATATATATATATATATATATATATATATATATATATATATATATATATATATATATATATATATACATATATATATATATATATATATATATATATATATATATATATATATATATATATATATATATATATATATATATATATATATATATATATATATATATTATATATATATATAATATATATATATGTATATATATATATATATATATATATATATATATATATATATATATATATATATATATATATATATATATATATATTTATAAATATATGTATATTTTTTAATATATGTGTAATTGAAATAATATAATGAAAAATATAGTAATCGTTTCATTAATTGATTATGAAGTCCTTAATATTTATCCATTTTAATTTAAAATTTACTTGGTGAATGCCACTATTTTGTGGTTTAAATACTGGTATTTACTAAGTGAAATAAAAATTAAAAATAAGAAATAATTCACGGGTGACAGAGATGTCGAATAAGCTTAATAAAATACTTATAATTAAACACTCTCCTTATCATTCATTGTTCACTTTGTGTAACAAAAATGAACGATGAATGATAAGGAGAGTGTTATATTACCATACCACAATGTCAACAATGCTTTTAAAATACAAAATAAGCTTATAATTGACTATAGACGTGAAAATCTATTTTCACATTTAACCGCACACAGTTTTTTTAGTATTGAATTCATCTTTCTCAAGCACTGAAATACCATGTGAAGTCTATAAATTACGAATATTAAATTAGTCTAATAAATATTCAGCGATATCCTCTAGCTGCTAGAGTCTAGCACATGCGGAAATACGTATTAATCTTGCGATGACAGCGATAAAAAATTGTATTAACAATGCCGCGAGCTGAATTATAGGTTTGCAAGTAAAATACACCTTATTACATAGGTCTGAAACCTGATTTCAAGCTATTAATCCAAATACACCCACCGCTCTCGACTCTAATCACCCCACTAGTGAACTGATAATGGCCCAAGTAGTGAAGACGATAATATAGGTACTTCAATTATCAATCAAAATAGAAAAAATGTATCTGGTTATATATATAATCAAAGGGATATTGAAAGTTATCCCACCGCATTCCCAGATTTGATACAGAAGCATCTAGGCTTCCTGATAGACCCTCTCTTGCAAAGTAATTTTTTTTAACATATTGCGAAATTTATTGAAATCGGATCTAGCTGACTAACTGAACTAATTAAATACTTATCTCTTTCACTGCCTACACCGGGGAACTTTTAGAAATTTTGGTGGTGGATTTAAAAACTTGTATTTATAATGATAGGGAGTGACAGGGGGGTACTGAAGCTTTTAAATGTAAATTCACAGTAAAATTGGGATACAATTTTGTTTCAAATTTTCAATAAATCAAAGGGATAATACAAAGTTTGTATATTACAATGATTAAAGAAAACACTTGTTTTTTACCACTTGAGTTTTATTATAGACTACATGTTTCAGAAGTTAAACTTCCATCATTCAGGTCTGTATAATAACTAAAATATAAAATTGTTCTATAAATAAGGAAAGGGGAAAGTAAAGGGAAAGGGTTAGTCAAGGGGCGGAATTTGACAACTAAGAAAAAATGGAAAGCAACGGTGAAGAATTTTGAAACAATATATTATTTAATAATTTGATGATGGAAGTTTAACTTATGAAACATGTAGTCTATAATAAAACTCTAGTGGTAAAAAACAAGTGTTTTCTTTAATCATTGTAACATGTCTTACCACAAAGTTAATGCCGAAACAATAAATAAAAGTTTGTATATTATCAAGTCATTTTCGGTACGTGGAATATTAAGGATATATGGAGATTAGACGTCGGCGTTGTATCGCCATTGTTAAAAGTGCCATGTCTAAGCTAGACAAGATCTGGAAAGACCGGGGTGTAAGTAAAAACATCACGATAAAGCTTGTCAGGAGTTTAGTCTTATCCATATTTCCCTATGAAACATGGACGATAAAAGCAGCAGAAAGGAGAAAAATTGACGCTCAAAATGTGGTGTTGAACTCTGAATTCCATGGACAGCTAGACGCACCAACGCGTCCATTCTTTAGGAGTCTGGCCAGTGTCTGTACACCATGGATTCTTCAGTTCTTTTGACACGTTGCGTGTGGCAATAAGGACAGCCTGGAACGACTGGTTGTGATCGGTAGCCTGGAGGGGAAGAGAGAGAGAGAGGAAGATCCCTACACGATAGAGCGATCAAGTTAAGGCAACAGCTGAGCCTCGGTGGTAGGAGCGCTACGTGCAGCGCAGTCAAGGGATAACTGGAGAAGAATCATTGCTTCCACAAGGGTCACAACCCTCAGTAATGAGGACTTAGACAGAGAAGAAGAAGAAGAATATATGGATATGGATGTAACTTCACTCTGAGGGGGTAGAATATAGACTTGGATGAAAAAGTGAGCTATTTATGCCAGGTGTGTTGAATTTCTAAGCGGGGGCTAGGTTTATAAAAAAAATAAAACCAGTTACATAATTGAACTGGTTTTAATATAATTTGTAGCCACGTAATTCAATTTTCATTTTTAAACTAGCTGTATCTGACCACGTGTTGCCGTGGCTCAATCTAATAAAATGTAAAAGAAAGAAAATAGGAAGTGTACATTTGTAATATGTAAATATAATTTCACAATGCTCGTGGAGTAATAAAAATATCGAGAATCTACAATACAATAATGTAATCGAATACATTGAAAATGACTAATTACAGCATCTGTTAAGAAGCACGCTGTCTGCCAGGACAAGTGAGGTGAATAATCCAATGTCTGGTAGAGAAAATAAAATATTGTATAGTCAACATTTGATGCGTTTTTTTTACTAACTGGTACCAGAACTAAGTATATTCTTCATCTTCTTCAAACCCTTATCCGTACCCTTGGCGCATAGGGTACTGCATCATATAAACGCAGTATTATCTTAATAGTTAACACATGAAGGAAAGGTGATCATCCGTCCGCTTCAGGTGTAATATCACTTATATTTGTTTGATCCTCCACCTAGGAATCGAACCCGGGACCTCTAGTACGGTAGCTTAAAACTAACCATTACACCACGGAGGCTGACAAAATTATGTAATATGTATGTAGTCAACATTTTATGCGATTTTTTTGGACTTGCTGGTACCGGAACTAAGTCTAAAATAATAAATTAAACTTTTATAGGATGTTCTCAATCTTGCCTCCGAAGACTTCTCGTCATATTACAGTAATCATTACGTCACGTACGGGCGACCAAACGCGTGTCAGGTTTTAGAACTGATTTATGAAACACGTTTGGCTATGCCATCTGGACGCGTCATATCAGCTGTTCGCTTTTTTTCGTCAATATTACGCCAATTATAAACCTGTCAATAATCATAGTTTCAACGCAAAAAAATCAATTGGTTAATTAAAAGTGCAACTCTATCATTTTAGCGGCAACATCAAGACAGTTTTATCAACATAGATGACGTATAAAATGGAAGTTTTTATTTTTTATTTTTAAATGAAAAACTCGCAAGGTGTCTATTTTAGATGCTTGCCTGCAGGTAGGATAGTAAGGATAGGGAAGGTAAATGTAAAAAATACATCACAAACTTGTCCACTAACTAAATATCGGTATAACAGTACTTACGAACTGTCATAGGGTATTTGGACACACTCAAAATGTTGTAAATAAATTATCTGGTCAAATTATAAACTTAATAATAAAAATGAAAATGGTATTTGCTGGCGTTTCTCATGTGTGTGATTATAATCCAGGATTCGGACCTCACATACTAATAAAACAGTTTCTGCTTGGTAAAAAGCTTCTTTACATCTCACCAATAGATGTGATTTCTAGTGATTCAGTGTGATCTCTAGTGAAGTTCTAGTGATTCAAGAACAAGATTTCTAAATTGGTTCATATATATAGAACTTCCAAGAAATTGAGTAGTGTGGTTGTCAATAATGGGTAGAAATGGTGAATGTTACACGTGTGTAAAGTGATCACTTAAACCAGCCTATGACGGTCGCCAGCCCCGTAAATGCCCAGACTTCCATATTCTTCTTCATCTTTGATGAGATGTCAAAAATAATATGTCATAGGGTGTTTTAAGTGATCGCTTTTTACTTAAAACAGCCTTTACATTCCACATCGCAATGCACGGCAAACTCCATGGTATAAAAACCCCGGGCAGACTATCAAAGAAATGGATTGATAGGTAGGAATCAACATCGCAGGAGACTAATCCCTCTTATAAACAGGCCACAAGGGCTACACCAAGCAGAAGAAGAAGAAGAAACTTTATACATTCACCATTCGACCCATGATTGACAACTAGACTTCTAAATTTGACTTGTCAAAATGTAAAAACTCCCAAAAGGTGAAACCCAGATTTGTGAACTAGGATTTGGACCAAAATGTTGTGAATTAAATAACCGGTCAAATTATAAGCTTCATAAATAATTGAAAATTACGTTTTTAGGCGTCTCCCAGTATGCAAAATAGTTCGAAAAGGATTTGAACTCATTTAAAAACTAAAAGCTCTCTGAAATCAACCATAGATACTTGAAAAACTCTCGCCATATTCCTAGGTCCGGTAAAAAAACCTTCGGTTTCCATTCGGACATATCCATTAAACAAATTTTATTTGCTTTAAAAAATCTTGTATCGGTATTTAATCAATCATGCCAAGCTTTCCTCAGTCTTCCTCTGCTTCTATTTCTAACTCCATTTGCATCATTAATTTGCTTTACTGTTATTTCTTCACTCTTTTGATTAACATGCTCAAACCATCTCAACACACTTTTCTTAATTTTATCGATAATTCGAATTTTAGCCTTGCATTCCTTCTTTATATCACAATTCGAACATCTATCATACTTAGTTTTGCTGCATATTCATCTGAGTTATTATAAAAATACAATAAACCACCAAGGAACATAATTTTCAAGTTTTTTTCTTAATATCCGGGTAGGTACTTCATCGATTTACAAAACAGATCCAAAATATATATATTTTTTAATGTTGGTAATACATTTGAAATTGCTGAAGATAATATTGCCATTAAGAAAAACCGAGCGTTATTTTCGAAAATTATTGGGTAGGTCCCTTCTCGCATTCAAATGATTATTGTTCTTTTAGGTGGCCATATACTGTAATATAGTTGATTCTCTATAAAGTGTGTGGCGTGGTGCTGAAGTATGGCCATTGCTCGTGTTATATATTTTTTTCTCTAGCTGTTTGAATCTAGTTTAGGAAGTTCCCGATGTGGCCGGCTGATGTGAACGAAACTAGCTGACCGGTCGTCGATCTCGGAGGAACGAAGATCTCGGAGACATTACCGTGGAGGGAAATTCTATATATCGCGGTGTGAAATGGGAAGGGTCACTTCTAGCCCAGTGCTACCATCCTTTCAGAAAATAAGATATACACTTACCTAATATATATATAATAAAATAACAACTATATAGTTTTTTCTACATGAATTTTATTTGACCAGAGACCGGGTTTCGTCGTAACCGACATCATCACGTTACGAGGAAACCCAGGAGTCGCTGGTCAAATAAAATGTATGTGCAACAGATCTTTTTAGGTAAAACCTGGATGTTTTTTCTCCATTTGAAAAATATTTTGTATATTTAAAAACAAATAGTTAAATAATACATTTTCTTCAGAATACAAAAACAACAGTGTCTGCCCTGTAGGGGGTAAATATTAAGTTAAAAATATGCTTTTTTGCTGGGATATAGTATATTTACTGAGCATTTCGAAAACATGCACAACTGAAAATTTACGATTTTTGAAATATGACGTTGTTGAAAGGAGTGAGCGATATGTTAAAAAGGAATAAGCTTAATAAATACTTCACCAAGTTCTCAACTGATGGCGCAACAATTAGTCATATTTCACAAATGTATCTAAGACCGTGCCGGTATGCGGAAGGATCTACGAACATTGACATAAATACATGTTTCAAGAAGTGATGCAATATGGATGTTCAATAATGGACAGAATGGTGAACGTTACACAAGTGTACAAAGCGATCGCTTAAGCCAGCCAAATGCCTTTCAAATTCGTCTGAAAGATCGCATTTCGACTGCATTCAAACTTCTTTCATCCTTCTTTTGCCAACTCCATGCTTCACTGCCAAACATTAGGGTTGGAACCAGGACTCCTTTGTGCACTACCAGTTTACACATTGCTGAAAGGTTTTTATATCCTATTTGCAGACAAGCATCTGAAATAGACGCTTTGAGGGTTATTCCTTTTTTAAAAAATACTGTAACTGATTTCAGTGCAGCATTCACTCTACTTTCTTTATCTTTATCAATCTTTCTACCACTAGAAAACGTGCTTCAAATATACGTGTAACAAATATACGAAATCATCTAGCTGTTCCAAAATTTCCCTATTAACTACTATTTTACATCCAGATCCACCTCCAAGTGTTTAAAAAACTATGACCTTGGTTTAGTCAACATTCATCAGTAAATCACTTTCCTTGCACACAGTATACACCTTTGACCCAGCTCCTTCAAGTCTTCTCTACTATCGACAAGAAGCACAGCATCGCCAGCATTCAAAAGAGAGTCAAATCGACCATTTTGACAATATTTAAACCGTCCAGTAATTAATTATATTATGTACCTACATTTTAAGAATGTGCGTCCTAATAACCTTGCATTTTTATTAACTCTGATAGAATAAAGGACTCTTCATGCGTAAAGTGATGAACAAATTGAATTGACAAACAGAAAAGCATGATAACAATTCATGAAATATTGCATACGTAGGTACAGATATAAATTATCATTGTAAATGACGCTATACGTTCGCTTCAACTTTTTTGGCACACTGGTCTTGAACTCCAGTAGTTTACTCTAATAAACTGTATTAAACTGCTGGAATAGGTACTGGAACTTTCCTGTAGAATATGATGATTTTAACAGGATGAGAGTAGGATGCAGGGGGTGAGAACGGAACTCATATTTTTTATTTGGATATTTCGATAAAATGTCATGTTTTGCTGATTAACTGAATAAAGTTGAATACAATCTTCAACTGCTATTCATATAGGCTCGTGCCTAGATTTTTTAAACACATTTAGCGTACGATTTTTTTTAAATAATGCCATCTGTTTGTCAGTAGTAAAACAAATTAAATATCGTAGCCGTTAAATTATAGTTCTCTGCATTGCAATTGAGTAATCTACTTTACCGACAAACGCGGTGACATGGTTAAAGTATATAGAGTCTAATGGTGCGTGGGTTTTTCATAAGAGACATCTTTAAAGGAGCCAGGGAATTCATGTTTTCTATTTTCTGAATTCTGAATGCATGAAAAAATACATCTGTGTACATTTTTTTACATAACGGTTTTATTCGTTTGGAATTTTGAAGCGAACAACGAAAACTAAAAACGCTAGCGTACTGGGTATGGATTTATCGCTAGTATGACGTCATGCGCAGAACAAAACGAATTTCAGTTAAACAACGAGCAGCACACAAATCTCAGTAGAATAAATATCATATTGGTGATAAAAATTGGCTAACCTGCTTTTTGAACTCTGGTGGTGCCTTCCAGAAATTTATAAAATAATTCTTCGTAGGACGTGTTTTGTGATAAATTGCGCTGTCTAGGTGTCAAAATGTTCAATTTTAGCACAAACGTAATTAAATACATAATTTTAGTAGTGTCTATTATTGGAATAGAAGCGCAATGGAACACAAAAGATTATCAAAAGCGAGAACATTCCCTTATAAAGCCGTATCAAGGTAGGGTTATGTTTTGTCCGACTGCGAGTTGTCAAATTGTTTTCGTTTTTTCGCTGCTAATATGTGAATTTTCGTTTGTAAAGGTACAGGACTAACTATCCCGTTCTGGGATCTTGTCGGGAGTACGATGGTGACTCCGAAACAGGTCCGAATAACCCCGGACGAGCAGTCTAAAAGCGGCGCGATTTGGAATTCAGTGGTAAGATATTATTCATGAATGTTTCCTCATTAAGTCCATTAATTCTGATACGCGCTTATTACGTAAAATAGTGTATTTCTTATTGCTGCATTCTTCGAACTAGTTTACCTGTTTTCTCGAGTATTTCCTCGAATTATACCTGCGAGAAAAAAACTAATTTTTTAGTGACATTGCTAAAATAACATGTTTTGTTTTTTTTTAAATATAATAATTTTAATTCGTTGTATTATATTTTAAAAATACGTCACGCAGTCGAGAAAAAATACATTAAAATCAGTCTGAAAACAGTGCACGGGTGTTGATCCAAGGCAGGAGATGTTAGATAAAATCATTACTCGTAATATATGCAGTATTTTCATGGCATGAAAATTGTATTCTTAAAATTTCAATTTGTGTAATGCCGGAATATAAATTAAAATATGAAATTGGTAGTGTTATTGACAGGACATACTATGTCGAATGTGCTGCAAAACGATATATGATAGATATTCGAATGATGAAATATGGAAACAATGCAAGACTGAGATAAGCATTATCAATAAATGTGTTGAGATGGTTTGGACATGTGGAACGTATGAGTGAGGAAAGAACGGTTAAACAAATTTATAAGGCAAATGTAGTTGGAAAAAGATGTACAGGAAGGCTAAGAAAAACTTGGCACAATCAGGTATAAAGCGACCAGTCAGGAGTCGAAATAATTGGGGGGTATTTATGAGGAGACGCATGAACGTTGAAGAGTCGAAGAATGTTTGCAAAGACAGGGTAGTATGGCATTCTATTCTCTCTGCTTATCCCTGTGGGGAAGCAGCGTGAGGGTTAGTTTGTTACTTAGTTACATACTATGTCCACGGTGTCATAAAAATGCCAGGGTTTTCGAAAATACCCGCGTGCTGAGAACTCTTTATAACTCCTTGGTGCGAAGTAGACTCGAGAGTGGCTCAATGATTTGGGGACCACACGAGCTTAAGTACTCTCTTATGGTAGAGAAAGTCCAAAAGAAGTTTTTGAGGTATCTCTACATGAGAGAGTACGGCTATTATCCTTGGCTCTACCCGACCCAGTTTCTCCAGGGTATGCTTGGCTACAATAGTTTAGAGACTAGAAGGAATGTGTATTTGATTACGCATTTTTATCGATTGTTGCGCGGTATGATCGATAATCCTGAAATTATCCAGAGCATTGGTCTGTATGTTCCCGATAGTTACCTAAGACAGCGTCGGCATAGATCGTTTCACATTCCTATACACAGGACCAACCTGCCGATGGTTATGCCTGTAGGAAGAGGTACCGCTATGTTGAATAATATCACATTGGATATTGATCTGTTCCATGTGTCCGAAGGAGTTTTCCGAAGCGGGATTCTTCTACACCTTTAAGTCTTATTGCTTACTTTTAATATATACACCTTGAATATTGTTTTTTATGTATATATTATTTTTTTATTGAATAAATTGAATTGAATTGAATTGAATTGAATTGAATAAAATTATGCAATAAGCAGTTGGAAATAGAACCAGAGGAAAATGGAGGAAATTTTGGCATGATCAAGTATAAAATAACAGTAAATCTGGATAATTTATACAGCGCCATTTTTGTAAAATACTACCTCAAGGAATTAGGGAAAAGGAGATAGTGGATATTATTAGCAAACAAATGGATTTCTAGTTTTTTAACATCATCTAAGGAGGATCTCACTGTCACTGTTATGTCATCGGTCCAGCAACAGCAAAAGCACGTTCGCCAAATTTAGTTGCGAGCGAGTAAGATCACTTTACCTATAGTATGCCTGCTGATGGTTATGCCTGTAGGAAGAGCCACCGCTATGTTGAACAATATCTCATTGGATATTGATCTGTTCCATGTGTCTGAAGGAGTTTTCCGAAGTGGGATTCTTCTACACCTTTAGCAATAGTTCTTGCATATATTTTATTTTAACGTATACGATTAAAAAAATTTATAGTTTGTAATGTATATATTAATTGAATTGAAATGAATTGAATAGTAGTTGTTGTAGCCGATTGAAGTGTGAGACGTCTATCAACCAATTTGTGTGGAATACATAGCTCTTTTAGATACTCTGGAGCCTAATTATGTATTGATTTATATACGAGTAGACAGAGTTTATACTCAACCCTATTGGGAAAGCGCAATCAGTGCATTTGTGAGTAGTAGGGTGATGTGACTAAATTTAGAAATTATGAAAATTAGTGTCGCTGCTGCGTTTAACACCGATTGCATTTGAGTCATTTTATTGTTTGGTAGACTCGTGTATTTACCGTTACAATAACACAGTAAGGGACATTTTCGTAGTACTTTTTTTTTGCATTTTTGGACTAAGTAGATGCTACTCAGTCCGAAAATGCAAAAAAAAATGTACTACAAAAAAATGTCCCTTACTGTGTTTTAAGTTTGGACAGCTGACATGCATGTGAGTGAAATTGCAAAGAATTTTTGCAAAGACAGAGTGATGTGGCGTTTTTTTCTCTCTCTATCTACCCCTGCGGTAAGCAGTGCGATGGTTAGTTAGTTTGTTTATAACTATTTAGAACTTTTCATCATATATTGTATATTTTTCAGTACGTACATAGTTCTGTTAGCTTTAAATACATTTTATATTGCAACATCGTTATCTGACTCAATGTTTACTTTTATAGCTAGCCTAAATTACTTATCATTTAAAATTATATTGTTTTTTTGATAAGTTATAATATTTACTTTCACTACTTTCCAAATAAGCATTCGTATGCAAAAACAATTGTCAGATGATTTAATTAAATTAACCTAATTAATATTCTCAATATTATTAATATTTAAAGCATTTACTTTGTGGTTAGTCATTTTTACTTATTTATTTTTTTACAAAAATGTTAATAAAATTAGTATATAACCACTCACCGAGATTTTTACGTCTACCGGTTTCGAGACGTACCCGTCTCTTCGTCAGGACAATCACTAACACAGCATGCAAACAATACTACCCTTCACCACCATAGCACCATTTACACACTCAAAACTACACACTCAAAACTACACATGGTGCTATGGTGGTGAAGGGTAGTATTGTTTGCATGCTGTGTTAGTGATTGTCCTGACGAAGAGACGGGTACGTTTCGAAACCGGTAGACGTAAAAATCTCGGTGAGTGGTTATATACTAATTTTATTAACATTTTTGTAAAAAAATAAATAAGTAACCTAATTAAATTCAATTATTTTGTAAACAAAAGCTCCTAGCAAGAAACAGCTGATGAGTTTATCATAAACTGTTTACAGATGGCATAAACAGTGTATGATTTTAAGCCTTATGAATACCAATACAGTAGAACCTCTTATAACGAGTAATTCACAAAACGACCAAAGAAAATCTGAAAAAGTTGCTCCCTTAACAAGAGATATTTCGCATAGCGAGTAACAGAAAAAGGGGAAGTCCCTTTTTCAAGGCATTTGTGAGCCGGGACTCGGATGAATAACAACAGTATTGAAGAGCTTGTGAAAGAGCACAGCCAAGAGCTGACCACCGAAGAGCTTATGCTCCATAGAGTTGCATCGTGTTTCACAGCAAGAAATTATGGAGGAGAGCTTGTTTATAGAGGACGAGGAAGTAGCAGAGCAACATTCATCTTGCAAAATAAGAGAAATGCTGAAAGCATATGAAACTGTTGCATCGTACATTAAGAAGCATCACCCTAATAAGGAGGTCGCTATTCGTGCTACAAATTTATTCAATGATAATCCTGTGAGACATTTTTGCCAATTTTTAAAACGTCGGCAAAAATAAATCTCTTTAGACAGTTTTCTAGTTAAAAAGAATAAATTATTATTATAAATTATTAGGTTAGGAGTCGTAACAATCGGCGGGTATGTATGAGGAGATGCATGAACGTGGAAGAGGCGAAGAATGTTTGCAAGGACAGAGTGGTGTGGCGCTCTATTCTCTCTGCCTACCCCTGCGGGGAAGCGGCGTGATGGTTAGTTAGTTAGTTAAGAATAAATTATTTGTCACAAATTCATATTTATATGTACATTTAAAAAACAAAATCTAAATATCTAAATGTATGCCAAGTTGTTACACTCCTTAACAATTTGTATGTAATTTTATTTGAATAAACATTAAATAAAAAATAATTCAAAACTGAGTATTCTTCCGGCATGAAACGCATTATCGTATTTTACATTGATTTTTATGGGAAAAAAATGTTTCGTTTAACGAGTAAGATGCGGGAACGAATTATGCTTGTTTTAAGAGGTTCCACTCTATTCTCAGATTTATTGCTAATGATTTTGCGTATCAAAGGTCGATATTATCGTCCAATGTTAGTAAACTTATATCGACCGTTGCCAGCCAAAAGTGCCAAACAACTACTTTTGAAGAGATGCATTTAGAGAGCTATAACTAGGTTAAGTAATCATGTTGCTATGCTATTTTATAATAATTAGATGGACTTTTCTCATGGCAATGCACTAACCTGTCTGGGAAAATGGCTGTACATGGTCATCCAAACAAAACTTTCCTCAAAGGAGTATGGGCCATATACACGAACGGCTACTTAAAACTAAAACCTAACTAACTACACTAACTAACCATCACGCTGCTTCACCGCAGGGGTAAGCAGAGAGAATAGAACGCCACACCACTCTGTCCTTGCAAACATTCTTCGCCTCTTCCACGTTCATGCATCTCCTCATACATACCCACTGATTGTTTCGACTCCTAACCTGACCACTTTCAAGTATTTGGCATACTTGACTGCCAAGTTTTTCTCGGTCTTCCTCTGAAACTAAACCTCTGAAACTAAAAAACTAAAACCTCATGACATTTATTTCTAAAATGGCACTTGTACCCTTCTCTATCCTTTGCTCATCTCTTCAATTCGGCGTACCTGCTACGATGCAAGTCGGAGATAATTTGGTCCATGTAAATTAAGCGAGGTCGTCCCCTGTAGTTTGTTCCTTCGTACATGCCTTCGTACATGCCTTCCGCAATCGTAAGATGCAGGCCTTGGTGTCTTATATTATGGCATATCCATTTGGCTCGCTGTTGTACTTCTTTATTTAGTAAGCATCTAGACTCCCCAGCCCTTCTTAATACCTCACATTCCCTACATGTTCCGACCAATGAATCCCCAACATGCGCCTCTAACACCACGTCTCCATCGCCTCCAGCCGACTCCATTCTGCCTGCCCGATAGTCCATGTTTCGCTTCCATATAACAGTATGCTCCAGAGTAGAGATTGTTTGTTTTAATGTAAACCCGTGTTTTTCTGTATTTTTTGATAATCTGACTCTTTTTGCGTTCTGACCACAACCTCGGTTGTAAAGGTGATGGAATAAAGGGGTGCTAGTTATGCTCAGTTTAACCTTCCCCTCTCGGTGATATGTATTTACTACAACTCCACTTTTCAAATGGGAATATCAATATAACATATCGACGTGCCCTACGTAAAGTGCTCTAACTACATTTTTGTCAATTTTGAGATATTTGGTGTACGTTATCAACTGACCGTTATCTACAAATATAAATAAACAAAAAATATATAAAATAAATTACGCCTCGTTTTCAGGCGTATAAGACTCTATCTACATCGAATTTTCGAAATGAACTGAACTCCTAAAACACTAACTACTTAATTTTGGTAAAGCATAAAGTTTTTAAACGATTTAATACATCATCTTGTCGTGTTTTTTAATGTTTAATACTAGTTTAGAATTTCAGATAAAACCGTTATAAATTAATAATAACCGTTATAAATTAATTAATAAAATAAAAAAAATGTTTTAAAAATCTTCTAAACTCTCTCCTTTTAAAAAAAAAACAGATTTGCAGATAGAGTTCTTTATGTAGGGGCTGTATTTTCGTATTCCTCCGTAACACAATTTTGTATTACGTAAAAGTATTATAATATAATGTTATTCATTTGCAGCTACGGAAATAAATAATTTGTGAAAAAATCGGGGATAAAATCACCAATACACAAACGTTTCTCAGTGTGTGCGTGCGTGGCGTACTATACGCGCATGTCGTAACGTGTTTACTGCACCAGTAATGCGCAGATCGTCTTACGCAGCGGTCATGTCACTACGCTAGCTATTGGGGCTGCTTGCGATGTATTTTTTTCTTGTTTTCAGATACTTACCAGAGCTAAGATAACAAAATTGTTATGTTTCAACTTCAACTATGGTCAATAAAAGCAACATTTAGGAATATTAATTTTTTTCCCATTTGCATATGGTGTACAAAATATATACACCGTAAGGAAAAGTTTAAATATAGATTGCTTAAATTATTTATTGAAAAAACTGATCCGAGTTCCTTTTTCTTTTAAACTTACAACTCATATAGCGCATATTGCTAACTTTTTTCATTTTCATCTTCTTGATTTTTTGTTTTCTGTCAAAATCAAATATTTGTAGTTTATATTAGCACTTTTAATCTTATTTTATTTCTGATAATATCTATTGTATTCTTGCCAGTGCCCTTTACTATAATCTAAAATGTTATGTGTACCAACACACAGGCCATGCCTTTGTGGGATCTTTTTTTTAATTATTTTTTTTTTGTACTTGTACTAATTATTTCATCGTCCACCTCCGTGGCGTAATGGTCAGTGTGTTTAGCTACTGTGCTAGAAGTCCCAGGTTCAATTCCCAGGGGGGTGAGAATAAATACCTTAATAAATAAATGACTTCATATAATTAACGATGAAGATAACATTGCATCAATACGATGCAGTGCCCTATGCACCATTAGATGCTGATAAGGGGCTAGTTTGTAATTATATTATATTGTGTAATGCAAAAGAATTCAAAATAAAGGAAAAATCAAATAAAATAAAAAATAAGGCTCCACTTAATTGAGTATTTTTTTTCAGCCGTGCATGTCTCGGAACTGGGAGGTCCAGATTCAATTTAAGGTGCACGGGAAGGGAAAGGACCTGTTTGGGGACGGGATGGCCATCTGGTACGCCAGGGACAGGATGAAGGTGGGCCCCGTGTTTGGGAATGTGGACTTCTTCGTGGGGCTCGCCATCATTCTGGACACTTATAGCAACCACAACGGGAAACACAATGTAAGTGTCATTCTCATTTTATTATTAGTGATGCGTCTCATGTTTTGATATAAATCACGGCATAAATCATGTTTTGTATTTGTCGTATGTATCACTAAAACCACACTTCCAATTATTTTTCTGTTTTACCCACTACGTTTTACTTAACCTTTACAATGCAGAGAGTCAATAAATTAACGCCTATTATATCCGCCGAAGCTGCCAGAGCGTCTGACCTACCTGACCATCAGCGAAGTCAGTTGAACGGTTATTAATAGTCTCTTCTTTGATAAAATTTATATAAAAAAATTCTGATCCTTAAGGCAATGATGGAGTGTCAAATATGACAAAATGAATCAAGTGTTTTTGTCCCGAAACTTAAACCTCGAACTTCGGAAGCGTGTGTTGAAGTGCTATGTCTTCCCAATTGCTCTTTGTGGAATGGAGGGATGGACACTCACACAGGCACTGGAAAACCGAATAGAGGCGTTTGAAATGGGTCTCTATCGCAAGATTCTGCGAGCTTCATGGCGTGATGGGGTCACCAACCTAGAGGTCCTCCGACGGATGAATACCAATAAGGAACTCCTTCCAACCATCGAGCAGAGAAAGCTGATGTACTTCGGACACGTCATGAGAAATGAAAAATATCCTCTTCTCCACCTAATCATACAAGGAAAGATTGAGGGGCGAAGAACTCAAGGACGCCCAAGGACATCATGGCTGAAAAACCTACGACAATGGTTTGGCAGAAGCAACGAATCTCTGTTCCGAGCTGCAGCATCAAAATTGAAGACAGCCATGATGATCGCCGATCTTCGTTACAAGTGGCACAGAAAGAAGAAGAAGATGCATCTGTAGCTCTACGTTGCGTATGCAACATTTACGTGTGAAAGTATTCTGCAATAAGAGCTAGAATAACACACACACACTCGTATCTTATGTAAACTTGCAAGTGAAATCATAGAACTAAAATCATATATTTTTTATTGTTTCGGCATTAACTTTGTAGAATGATATGTTGATTTTTTTTTTAATGAAACACTTGTATAATACCACTTAATGAGGTTTTTTTCATTACACACGAGTTTCGAAAACTAACATATGCTTTCATCTACAGTTTTACTTTTTACCTGTTGTGAAAACATCAGTTTTTGAAGCTAGTCATCTGTAATGGCATAAAACTCATTAATTGGTATTATACAAGTGTTTGATTTAAAAAAAAAATCATAATTAATTAACTTCATTGCTAACTTAAAATTATTGAATTGTTTAAAATCATGCCTTTAGCAGAATAACGAGGGTTTTTGCCTAGAATTTTCACTCGCGAATTACATGAAATTATAGTTTATTGAAAAATAAAAAGTAGATTAGCTACTCTGCTAAAAAAATGCGACGTTTTTCTACCATTAAAAAAAATATTTTGGTTCCCTAATTTTGTGACACTCTGTCTGGCAATTCGTATGACGATGTTAATTAAGAATAATAACTGTATTTATCTGAAATATTTTTTGGTAGAATATACTTGGGTGATAGAGAAATCAGTGATTAAAGTTATACCTGCGCCGGGCCAGACATTGTGGCCCACGGAGCTGCCTACTAGAATCATACGAGCCAGAATATCTGGCCTACAGAGTGGTAAGAGTTGATCTTGTCATTTCAGCACCAGCATCCCTACATCTCTGCCATGGTCAACAACGGAACTCTCCACTATGACCACGACAGGGATGGAACTCACACGCAGCTGTCTGGTTGTGAGGCGAGGTTCAGAAACCTAGACAGGGACACGCACATATCCGTCAAGTATGAGAATGATGTTCTCACTGGTACGCTGCTCTTTCTTCTTCTTATTTTAAAATAAAAACAAGAAAAATATTTGTGTTATTATTATTTACAAAAATACTTAAATTTCATACTATTTCTGTAAGCCGAAGCGGCTTACTATCAAAAATACTTATTATCAATGCACAATGCATCGAAACACATGTCATGGTAGTTTTTAAGAAATAGTGGTATTTACCAAATGAAAATTAAATTAACACACTTTGGACACGAAAGGTATTTCTACCTTCTCTGCCGGCCTCATTTCAATGTCAGACAAGAAAGAGTTACATATCGCTCACTCCTTTCAAGAACGTCATAAATCAAAAAACTTGATTTTTCAGGAGAATGTTTTTAAAGTTTAAAAATATAATACAATGTTTTAAAAATAAATATCACGCGCTTTATCGAATTTTTTACTGTGCAACAGATCTTTTAAGGTAAAACCTGAAGGTCTTTTCTCCATTTAATAAATATTTAGTATACTTAAAAATATAATTAAACCACACCTTTTCTTCAAAATGCAAAAACAATACATACTTTCTGCCATGTAGGGGGTATAAGTTTTTGATGAGATAAAGTATATTTTCTGGGCGTACCGAAAACATGAACAACTGAAAATTGACAATTTTTTTATTTTTCTTGAAAGGAGAGAGCGATATTTAATGTTTTTATATGAATATTATATACCAATCTTTTTTTTAAGAGTTTAGCTATAAGTACATAATTATCAAATCCCGTCACCAGCGGTCTGCAGGCGTAAAAAGACCCATCCAAAATGTGTTGAAAACATTGAAAACTACTTTGTCAAGAAGTTTTGATTCTTCATTAAAAAGATTCGCTTGTAGACTTCATAGTAAAATGTGCATCTTTGTGTTTCAGTTTCGACCGATTTTGAAGGCAAGAACGCGTGGAAGGAATGCTTCTCAGTCATGGGAGTCTTCTTGCCGACCGGGTACTATTTCGGTGTTTCCGCCACCACTGGGGATCTGAGCGATAACCACGATATACTGTCTGTCAAGATGTACGAACTGGAGGAACCTCACGACGTAAGTAGAGCCGCTTTAAACGTACATGCCTTGTCACCTGACTGAGGGTTTTTGGTACGCAAAAAAGAGTAAATTTAAAACCGTTTATGGGATGCGGGAACATGGTAATTGGAGTCATTGTCAAAAGCAACATGAAGACTACTTGTAACAAATTTAATCAGTCCGGGAGTGAATTTCTGCGGATAAAACTGGATCTCGGGAGTGAGTTCAGGCAAGAACTGCTGAAAAATTGTCAGCAGTGGTAGTATTAGGCAGCGCGAACCTGATGCCTTGTAAAAGAGGCAAGCTTGATGGCGGCTCTCGGGAGGCATGCGGAGTACATGGTCAAGCCAACTGAATCGCCTTTTCTTGACAGTCTCACAGTTGTGATCAAGATTTGCTGCGTCCTACGCCTTACCTCTTTCCTTACGCCATTCATCACAAAGTCAAACTACCGCACGCCTAAAATTCTTCGCAGACACCTATTCTCTAAGCTAAGTACACGGATTCTCTGGGCCCTTGTAAGGTGCCATGTTTTACAACCGTATAAGAGAACAGGAGCAATGCAGGCATTGTATAGGCAGCATTTGGTCTTCACCGAGTATAAATCCGATCTCCAGACAGCCTTCATACTGTTAAATTCTGACCCTGCGAGTCCAAGATAGTAAAATAAATAATAAGATTTGAACACACTCATATCGTACATCTTAACATTTCAGGTACTCAATCAGGGAGACCGATCGCACATCCTTCCGTCGGCCACGCTCTTTGAACCTCCAAGAGATCACGTCGAAGACACAAAGCCGTCTTCCATGTCCGGGATCCAGATATTCCTCCTGCTGCTGGTGGGATCCATAGCGCTCGTGGCGTGCGTCGTAATCGGGATCATGTTCTACCAGAAACATCAAGAAAAAACCCGGAAACGTTTCTACTAGACCATGAGATATTGAGAACTGATTGAAACAAAACAAAAAATGAATTCCGAACGGATTCCCAGATAAATTCCTAGATTCTAATACAATGTTAACTAGACCATGAGATATCGAGAACTGAATAAAACAAAACATGCAAAAGTGAATGCCGAACGGAATCCCGGAAGAATTCTTAGATTCTAATACAATTTTATACCCATTTGATATTCCTGAATCAAATAAACCTGTCTGGAAGTATGGCAAATTATAATTTATATTTGAAGCAATAACTTTGTGATTTTCCATTTTATAATTAAAATATAACTTTGTTTTATAATCACTATGAATATTTTATTATAACTTAATTATAATGTCTACCGGTTTCGAAGCTAACCGTTTCTTTTTCAAGATTGCCTATTAATCAGTCTCAATGCAAGTATTAATCAGTCTTGAGAAAGAAACGGTAAGCTTCGAAACCGGTAGACATTATAATTATGTTATAATAAAATATTTATAGTGATTTTAAAACATGTTATATTTTAATTATAAGAAAATCACCAAGTTATTGCTTCAAATGTAAATTATATCAAATTAACCTGTCGGAGAGTATAGAAAATTAACCTGTTTTTTTTAGTATTCAACATCTATACCGTTTTTCATGCGAAAATTAAAAATCATATAAATGTGTAGTCATGAATGTTATACAGTACAGTAGAGACTCTCATCCGCTTTTTGTTGGTCCGCCATCTAGGTTGATCCGACCGTCCTTTAAACACATTTCGGACCACTGGGACTGCATTTGATAATTGTGTACGTATATTTAAAACCTTGACAAAGAGATCGGTACATAATATTCATATAAAAACACTAAATACTTTCTTCTTTTCTTGACTTGAGGCCAGCGCAGAAGGTAAAAATACACTTCCCATCCTTAAGCATCAATCGACCCAACGGGTAGAAGTACCTTTCCCGTCCTTAGTGTGTTGACTGAATATAAATAACTTTTTTATAAGTAATTGTAGGCTACCTTCAATTTTTATTTGAATGTATTGTTGTATTCTTCTTTTTCAATAGTAACAACAGGTTTTGTGCGGCTTATTGCTATGTTTTTAATGTATTTTAACAATACATAGTAATTTTTGAGTTGAGAGATTGTTTATGCTGTATTTTTTGATAATTTGACCTTTTATGCGCTTATCCATACCTCCTGACACCCCAGACCCAAAGATGACAGATTAGAGGGTTTCTACTGTATAAAAATTGATAACTTGAACCAGACTGTGGCGGGTTGTAAATTCTGTAAATACCCTACATTGACTTCCATAATCCCATCATAATTGACTTCTTGATGTATGTTGAGATATCAATCAATCAAAATCATAATATAAATGACTACGAAGTTCAGCTAATCCAGCATTTTTGAATAAAAATTTGGACAGACTCAAAATATTTTCGATATTAACACATTGTTTACGGCGAGCAAATATTTATTAAGGGGCTCAGGTATCGGTAATAATAACTCGTAATTAGGATGCAATTAATTTATTCAACTGGTCGCTATGACAGTACAAAGACAAGTGTGTGCAGGCTCCTTTGAATCAATCTTATAGGGGTTGGATCTTGTGACATAAACATTCCCGCGTATATTGCCCCGCGGGTGCTGGGGGTCACAGTTTAAGTTGTTATAATTATTGCCCCGTAACACATTTGTGCTTTTCAGAAACCTTATGTTGTGCATTTTAGTTACCATCAACTTAATATACAAAAAAAACTCTTCTCAAATGTCTAATTTCTTGTCATGTTTGCTTTGCTGTGTAGCGGATAGATGTAACTATATTACAAAAATATTATCCATTCTTTTCTGTCATTATTCTTTTGATGCGATGTAACATCGCCCGCGTCAATTTAAATTTATTTAACAAACTTCACCGTAACCAATGTGTTAATAATATTTTTTTACTTTTGAATGGAAAACACTTTTTTTTATACTTTTGATAAAAAATCAACAATTTAGCCATTTCTCTTTTATATTATGGGTTCATTTATCAATTTTGTTGAAAAATGTATTTTCTAATTGTAAAAGTTAGAACATTTTGAACATATCCATGGATTTTTTAAAATAGAGGTATATGCCCCACATACCCTGTATTAATAGATGGCTTGTTTCCAATCAATGTTTTTTTATCTACAAGATTTGTCTCAGTGCATTCAGAACTTTTTAAAATTATTAATTTTTAGCAGTGCGTTTATTAACAAAATCAGCATAGAAAGGGTAGATCATTTACTAAGGTAATGTCATAATTTCATGACATTTGCAACATTACTCTTCGCTTCGAATGTTGGAAACGTCATGAAAATTTGACGTAACCTTACTAAAATATTTACCTTTCCAATGCTAATTTTTGTTAATAGTTTGCGCCATTTTCAATTTTTGTTAATAGTTTGCGCCATGTTTCATTTTCAGTGAGACAAACCTTGATTTTTTAACCAAAATTAAAAATCAATCAGTCAAAGGACCGATGAGATTTTATTTGGGAAAGGGCTGGCTTTTTTTTTTATTCCTGATAATGAAATAATGCATTATTGCAAGGCAATATTTTCCAGTTTTTATTGAATGTTGGAAACTAAAATAATTTTTAACTACTTGAAAAACTGATGTTAGATACACAAAGGTTTTCCTTCTAGTATTTCTAGCTTATAACTCCATTATAATCTACAATTACCGCCATTACTGTGGTAAAATCAGTTTGAGCTATTTCTTTGCAAGGGTGCCCGTACCAGCCACGGGCAAATCCGCAAAGGCCCAATTTTTGTGCCCGTCCCAGACATGGGCAAATCTGAAAAGACCCTTTTTTTGCCAGAATCTTGTACGGGCAAATCGGGCAGAGTTAAATGAAATTATACATGTATACATTTCAATTCCTAAATATATGAGTTTTTTATAATTTTTTTAAAAATAATGTGATGGCTAACACTAAAGAATAACATGACTTATCGGATTGTCGGTGAGGGAGCTTAATTTTACGACGACTGAATTTCATACATAGCAGTTATGTAAGGTGATTTCTTTTTAATTTTTTAGTTTTAATTTTGTTTTATATATTTTTTTGCACCACAGTTATTTCCATACTGCGGATATTATTTGACCTAAAATTTGAGGATTGACTTATTGGATTGTTAACCTTTTGACTGCCGTTCACAATGACAGCATATCGAATTTAATCTAGTTGACGCAGGTTAAATATGGCCAAATCTACCTTAACCTTTATTCTTCTTCTTCAAACCCTTATCCGCACCTGATGGTGCACAGGGCGCTGCATCATATACACGCAGTGTTATATTGATTGTTTACACATGAATGAAAGGTGGCGCCATGGAGGTAGTATTTTACAAAAATGGCGCTGTATAAATTATCCAATTTTATAATTATTATTATCAGCCCTCTGCTTCAGGTAATAGAAATATTACCCGCTAATAATAAAAATAGTACATGGCCGCTTTTGAAATTGTAGGCCAATAAGAGATTTGTTTGAATTTTGTTAAACCATATATATAACACAGTCAAAAGATACATTGTGGGAAATTGTAAAAAAAAAACTTATATTTAAAAATTTTGTCACAAAGTTGGAACATTAATCCTTCGCTATACTTACCTTTTCCACTTTATTTAATTTTATAATTAAATGTGATACTTGATTGGATTTTATATCATTAATTAAATGAATGCGAGATAGTTAATTTAATGTAATACATATAATAATTTTGTCAGGATAGTAAAATAAATACAATGTGTTCCTAGACAATGAATATTATTATGCAATGTTATTATACAATTATTGATGTTTTCCCTAGACAACTCTGTGAGTTTTCCCCGAAACCCGCGCAAAATGTGTTAACATATTTCGGACGGGTATTTTTTACACCTGCGGGCTGCTTGCGACGGGATTTGATAGTTGTGTACATATAGTTTAGACCTTAACAAAGAGACTGGTACATAATATTCATATAAAAACATTAAAAAATTTCTTCTTGACTGACTTTGAAATGAGGCCAGCGCAGAAGGTAAAAATACTCTTCCCGCCCTTAAGCATAAATTGACCAAACGGGTAGAAATACCTTTCCTGTCCTAAGTGTGTTAACCTTTTAACCGCGTAAACTTTGTTCCTGAGTGACGCCCGTGCGCGGCGGTATTTTGCCGTTTTTTAAATGATTACTTTTATCATGTATTTAGTTAAACGATTTATTTTCCTAAACAAAAACGTTGGGATTCATTGTGCCTTTTTGGTACTCTATAATACACTTGTGTCACATTATTCTTCAAATATATCGTAATATAAACAAATAAGATCGGAACATAAATAAATCAAAGCACGCATCATGTGTCACTCTTACCCACTGGCGATGCGTAGCGTCAAGAGTGAGACAGATATAGGGCATGATTATGGCGCCGACTAATTATCGACCTCAATAAAAATCAGGGATCTGTTCTTTTATTTATCCTTGTGATGTTACAAATTATTAGTCAGATATTTCAACAGATGTCATAAGGCCAAGGATTGACGTATTATTTTATCCAAAGTTCCACACCATGAAAAAATCCCTCCAAGTTGAACTGAGGTTGGAAACTTGGAGCAAAGTAAAAACACATACGCTTATGTCAGCCGCATATGGGGCATGTTTTGTGAAAACACATACGGTTATGCGAGCCGCGTGGATCCGGTCAAGTGTGACATACACATATTTAGTATAATAATGCAATTTGTCTAATCTTAATTGTCTAGGAGCTGATCAAAATTGGAAAGGGTTAAGTTTGCATAATGTTTTCAACCCCCTTGCTATTTTTCTTAGTTTTATTATTCATGTTTCTGGGAATGGGCTATGTTTGATTTATTTCCCTTTTTTCTTGTTCTTTTGAACGGTGTGCCATGGTAAATGGGATCTTTCTTCAATGTCTATTTTATTCCATTATTATATATAAAAATATCTCTTTTATTTTAGTCATTGCTTAGTTCGCAAATGAATTCTAACAGTCATAATGTGTAATACTATAATGCTCATGGATGGCAATTTATGTTTATGTGTATAAATATTTAAAAAATAAAGTAATTTATGTAAAAATTTACTGTTTTATTTTTCATCTTTCGTTCAATATACGGCGGAACCTCTCATAACCAGCATAATTCGTTCCAGAGTCTTACAGAGAGAGCAGTGTAAATATCAACAATGAGAGATTTTAAAATTTCTTCAATAAAAACACATAGTTTTTTGCAAATTTTAATTGTGATTCACAGTTTAGGTCACATCCTATGCCTACAAATCAAATTTTATCACAATCTGATCAGGGCAATGTGGTACAAACTTTCAAAGTCCATACATTTTATTATAAGACTTTGAAATACAAAGCTCCTTAGTTTGGTAAACACTTCGGTAAAAATTTCCAAATATATACTCAATTTTTAAAGAAATATGTAGAGGTTCTCGCTAAAAAGTTACATTTCTAATATTGCACAAAAAATCTTTAAATGTAAATCTATTCTGTTTACTGTATTATATTGAAATCTTAATTAAAGTTTTGACAAAACGTGACCAATCCTGTGTTAAATCATTAAATCGCACCAAAACGTAACAATTTTACAAGTTAGAATTCCTGATTACTTAAAATCACTTATAATGGAAATGTAACGTTTTGGTGAGGACCTCCACATATCACCTACTCCTTTCAAGAACGTCATAAATCAAAAAACCTGATTATTCAGGAGAATGTTCTTAAAGTTTAAAAAAAAATACAATGTATTAAAAATAAATATCGACCAATCATTGAACTTTTTACTGTGCAACAGATCTATTTAGGTAAAACCTGAAGGTTTTTTCTCCATTTGAAAAATATTTAGTATTATTTAAAAAAATAATTAAACAAAACCTTTTCTTCAAAATGCAAAAACAACACTTTCTGCCCTGTAGCGGGTATATATTAAGTTAAAAATATACCTCTTTTGCTGGGATATAGTACATTTTCTGGGCATTCCGAAAACATGCACAACTGAAAATTGACGATTTTTGATTTATGACGTTCTTGAAAGGAGTGAGCGATATAATATACATCAATCTAATATTTCACAAGTGTATGATATCTTTGAAAGCAGTCTCCCCGATGAAGGGATATTTCACAAAACTGGCACATGTAGCAAGTCAAACCGTTCCTATTATTGGCCGCACAAACGCGACATTTTCTCTGAGAAAACTTTTTCTTTCCGGTAGCAGTAATTTTGACTACGACATGCTTTCTCATGTCCATCGACAACCTTCCGGGAGGATCGACTTTCAACCCTTTTCTCCTGGGCTGAGTTGCGGTGAGCCGGGGCTCTTCCGAGTCGGACTCCGTAATATGATCGGTTATCCAACTCCTGGCAACATCGAGTAAAAACATTTTATAAACAATTTTCTTATCTTTATTCAGTATTTTGTAGACCCTAAGGGCGTTGAAAAGAGCGCAGTTTAACAGATATATAACGAGTCTGTGTGTCCATTTTTTGGTTTTCCGAATGGTGGAGTAATAAGAAAGGAAGTGATCGGCTCTATAGACCCCTTTCGTATATTTATCATATTCTAAAACACAATTCGGTTTCCAAATCTCCTTTTGTGTTTTCCAGTTAACATTGCGGCTTTTTAGCATGTTCGCAGAATGTATAGTTGATATCATTTTGACATCTTTTTTTGATTTCCAAATTTGTAGTAATATATCTTTTCTCCGCCGGAAGACAGATTGATCCGGTTGGAGGTTAATTTTTTCAAAGTGTTGAGGAAAACCTTTGTTTATTCTTATCGTGCCGCAGGTTCTTATTTTATTTTGCAGAAGTATTTCGCTAATTTTAATGCTATTATAGTAATTATCCGTATAGATGTGATGCCATAGATTGTAGTATGGGCTTAGAAGGGAAGGAATAGCGTCTAATAATCGCGTACTTTCTCCATTATATATTTCTAAAGTACATATATATCCAGTTGTGGCTTCGGTTACCATTCGCACGACAATACCGTATCTTGTGATTTTTGAGGAATTATAAACTTTAAAAGACAACCGACCTTGCCACGGCACCATAATTTCATCCAGAGAAAGTTCTCTTTGGGGCTTGTAAACAGTAGCAAACTTCGGTATTAGGTAACTAATGATCGGTCTTACTTTTTGAAGGCGATCGCTAGTATTCACGATGGCTTGATTATTCGAGAAATGCCACGATTGCCAAATTTGCCTAAAGCGATCGCGGCTCATTACTTTTGAAAAAATTGGCGTCTCTATAGCCGGGTCGGTAGACCAATATTCTTCTCTTATGTCTTTCCGAACTCTTCCCATAAGCAAAATTAATCCTAGAAACTTTTTGAGTTCTTTTACGGTAACAGGTTTCCATTTTACGGCGTTCTTCTTCAGCTTAAATAGAGACTCATTTTGGTCATGATACCGATTGCTTTCTTCTGCCATAAATTCAAATAGATCATCTCCGATAAACAGTTTCACAGCATCCATAACATCTTCGGAATTGTCGGGTAACCTGTAAATACCGGCCTGACCTAAGAACGGTTCAATATTCGGCGGGTTATCTATTTCAGACCACACTGTTGGCTCTTCTTCGTCGTCGCTCATTTCGGAATCACTAAATTGCACCGGCATGGTCGGTATTCTTTTCCTGTACGGGAACTCTTCTCCGTCACTCGAATCCTCACTTTCGGAATCACCCAGGGGCAAATCATTATCACTAGAATGTCTGGATAAATTATCGGCAAATATTTCATCATCACTTTCATAAATTTCCGAAGCCATTGTCGATTATAACATAATGGATATACTAGTAAACTAACTGTGCAAGAAAAACACAGACTAACTAAAAAAAATGCTATCAACAAAGATCATGTCACATGATCACATGCCAGAAATCTGTCAAATCGTTCATTTGACATTTGGCGGTCATACGTGCGGTACACAACCACATATCGCTCATTCCTTTCAACAACGTCATATATCAAAAATCGTCAATTTCAGTTGTGCATGTTTTCGGAATGCTCAGAAAATGTACTATATCCCAGAAAAAGCGAAATATTTTTAACTTAATATTTACCCGCTACAGAGCAGAAAGTGTTGTTTTTGCATTTTGAAGAAAATGTAATGTTTAATTTTTTTTTTAAATATACTAAATATTTTTTCAAATGGAGAAAAAAACTTCAGATTTTACCTAAAAAGATCAGTTTCACAGTAAAAAGTTCAATAAATGCCTTGATATTTATTTTTAATACATTTTATTATATTGTTTATTAAATGTTAAAAATGATCTCCTGAAAAATCAAGTTTTTTGATAAATGACGTTGTTGAAAAGAGTGAGCGATATGATGTATCAAAACTGATCGAACATGAAGATAAAATCCGACTAAAGGGGGTCCGTTGGAGGATTTTTAACGATTTTTTTTTAGTATCGCTGATACTTTTTAAAAAATCCTATCGTAATTTTAAAATAAACTGTTATTTTATTTTATCAACTATCATTCTTTTTATTTTGGAGGTTCTCTGTCCGATCTCACCACCATAAATCACGGCACAGGTATACTGGTCACATTTTGAGGCCAGGAAGGGGGTTCTCTTTTTTTTTAAATGCAATAGAAAGCATTGGCAATACTTTTTTTCTTGCCCCTGAGACAAAGTTGGAAAATTTGATAACCGCTCTTCATTTAGCCAATAAATGTGTAGTTAAACTAGTAATAGAGTGAAGCATTGTTTGTATGAGCCTGACAGACCACGTCAAGAATGTAAATACGAAATCACCTATAGATGTCTCAAGTGAAGATCTAGTGATTCAAGAACAATCTTTCAAAATTGGTTAATATATATAGAAATTCCTAGAATTTGAGTAGTGTGGTTGTCAATAATGGGTAGAATTGGTGAATGTTACACGTGTGTAAAGTGATCACTTAAACCAGCCGATGACGGTCATCAGCCCCGTAAATGCCCAGACTTCCATATTCTTCTTCATCTTTAATGTCTTAGATGTCAAAAAATAACTAATATGAAAAATACTCCTACAATTGTAAATAATCCAGATTTTCGTATTCAAGTATTATTCAAGTATTTGGATACACTCAAAATGTTGTAAATATACGAAGACGAACTGGTAGACAAAACCGAAGTGTTGATAGCAATCCAAACTTAGGATAGTAAACATCTAACAGTGAATGGCCATGAGGGAGATTTTTATCTAGCAGTGGACCAATCGAGCTGATGATCAAGAAAAAAAAGAAACACTGAGAAAATTGAGGTGGCATTTTACGAAAATAACGCTATAAAAATTATTCCAATTTATTATTTTCACAGGACTTCGTGTTTATGTAGGTACTATTATGAATATTACATTTAGTGTTGCTATAAACAGGTGTGACAGCTAGTCATTAGTTTCACGAATTGCCGCTAGGCGATTTCGACCTTTTCAAAATATCAAGACGAAAAACATCTGCGATCGTCTTTCGGCAGCGCCTGGTTAGGCAAAATGTTTAGAATTCCAGTGAAAATATCAACGACAGAAGTGATAAAGGTAATTTGCATTTAATATTTAACGTTTTTCTGCTTTCAGTCGCCGGTTCACATTCTTGTACCTTGCGCAAATTATGTCACGTCTCTATACTTACAGCATTATCTGTCAGATACTAAAAATAAATGAATATTGAAAGAACCGTCACGGGTTTACCATTTTTCTATCTATCAAATTAAATAATGTACCAGATTAATATGTTAAAACATTATGATTGACACTCAAATAAACTTACATAATAACATAACCTCACCACACTTGAATTTCTCCGCAATTTTTTTATTTTATTCTAATCTTAAAACCCCGTACCTATGCCTTTCTTAATATTTTCTTCGGTACTTGAGTTTTCTCGTAAATTTTAACGCTTTTAATTTAAATGTATATAAATTTTAACGCTTTTAATTTAAATATTTCTTCTGCCAGTGTTATCAAATATTTCAACCATTTTCAATAGGCATATTTCGGTAGGCGTCGCTTTTTATTGAAATATATTTTATAACCATTTTGGTCGTTGAAAAACGAAACTATTCTGTTAAAATATTATTCCATAAGTTATGATCCAGATTTATTCAATTTATTTTGTTTAAATTTGCTTTTCTTATTTTACTAAGTAAATTCAAAAATAGTAAATAAATGTATGTTTTTTAGAATTAAAAGCATTTGGTAAAATATGGGATCTACCGCCATCGGATGTGACAAAGATGGCCTTCAAAAAAAAAGGCAATTTGTATTCTCACAAATTTGTTAATGGTTGAGCATTCGCTTGCATCAATTATTTTCTTCACGATTTAATTTTTTTTTCAAAAATTTACATCTCCATTTGCTCCACCTAATGGCGGATGAAACAAAATGGATGTAATAATAAAAATTACTAAAAACAGTGCATTTTAACCTTTTAACCGCGTTCACTTTGTTCCTGAGAGACGCCCGTGCGCGGCGGTATTTCGCCGTTTTTTAAATGATTACTTTTATCATGTATTTAGTTAAGAAACGATTTATTTTCCTAAGCAAAAACGTTCAATGGGATTCATTGTGCCTTTTTGGTACTCTATAATACACTTGTGTCACATTATTCTTGAAATATATCGTAATATAAACAAATAAGATTGTAACATAAATAAATCAAACCACACATCGTGTGTCACTCTTACCCACTGGCGATGCGTAGCGTCGAGAGTGAGACAGATAGAGGGCATGATTATGGCTCGGACTAATTACCGACGGCAAGAAAAATGAGGGATCTGTTCTTTTATTTATCCTTGAGATGTTACAAATTATTAGTCAGATATTTCAACAGATGTCATAAGGCCAAGGATTGACGTATTATTTTATCCAAAGTTCCACACCATGAAAAAATCCCTCCAAGTTGAACTGAGGTTCGAAACTTGGAGTAAAGTAAAAACACAAACGGTTATGTCAGCCGCGTACAGGGAATGTTTTATGAAAACACATACGGTTATGCGAGCCGCGTGGATCCGGTTAATTGTTGTAAATATAAAAATAAAATTGGAGGCAATAACTAAAAGCAACGGAGATCTCGATGTATCCATCTCCATGCTTCTATACTTCATGGAATCTCCACGCATGGATCTCTATGGTTCTATAAATAGTCAATGTAATGATTGTAGTAACAATTTTTAGCAATTTATAAACCACCCTTTTTATAAAATATTACCTTTAGAGGGAGTATATAGTAAACATGTCGCTCACACCTTTCAACAACTTCATATATAAAAAATCGTCAATTTTCAGTTGTGCAATGTTTTCGGAATGCCCAGAAAATGTACTATATCCCAGCAAAAATTACATATTTTTAATTTTGTACCCGCTACAGGGCAGAAAGAGTTGTTTTTGCATTTTGAAGAAAAGGTATTGTTAATTTTTTTTTTTTTAAATCTACTTAATATTTTTCAAATTGAGAAAAAACATTCAGGTTTTACCTAAAAAGATCTGTTGCACAGTAAAAAGTTCAATAAGTGACTTGATATTTATTTTTAATACATTTTATCATATTTTTAAACTTTAAAAACCATCTGAAAAATCAAGATTGTTGATATATGACGTTGTTGAAAGAAGTGAGCGATATATGAAATGATTCATCTTCCATTTGTCTGGATCTATGGTTTTTCAAAATATTTATTTTGTTCCAATTTTCTGTATGGCAGCTAAATGCTCGACTAACCAGCAATGTGCGCCAACTGGCAACATCGCAGTCCACTTCTGCAGCACCCCCCCCACCGCCACACCATCCCTTCGATGAAGAGCCCAGAAGGTCCGGTTTTGGCAGCAAGTTGTTCCTCGCGGCGCTGGGTGCTTCCGCCATCACTGGGGCGACACTGGCCTACGCCAAGTAAGAACTGTCATTTTAATAATTTTAAAATATTTTATTTTTTTTGTAAGTGTTGCCAGATTTGAAAGAGGTGTAATTTTTAAATGTAGAACTTTTATCTCACTTATACTAACCAACTAACTAACTAACCATCACGCCGCTTCCCCGCAGGGGTAGGCAGAGAGAATCGAACGCCACACCACAAGTAGAGGAAGATCTAGGGAAACTTGGCATGATTAAGTGAAAGCGGCCAGATGAATAGTGAATTAGCCAGTGAATAATCGACGTGTATGTTTAAGGAAATGCATAAATGTGGAAGAGGTGAAGATTGTGTGCAAAGACACATTGGTGTAGTGTTCTATTCTCTCTGCCTACCCCTGTGGAGAAGCGACGTGATGGTTAGTTAGTTAGTTTAGTTTGGTTGTCAATCAATGCTGCATGTTACACATGTATAAAGCGATCACTGAAACCAGCATAACACGGGTCGTAAACCCAGTCTTCCATAGTCTTCTTCATCTAAAGTGAGGTATCAGTATGGTGGAAGTGGATTTAGAAGGAGATGACGATGATTACAAGAGGTGGTATCATACATGACATTTTTTTCACAACATTTAAATGTTGTGAATAAATTTTCTGGTCAAATTAATAAATAAAAATGAAAATGATATTTTCTGGCGTTTCTCGTGTGTGTGATTATAATCCAGGATTCGGACCTCACATACTAATATAAAAGTTTCTGCTCAATAAAAAGCTTCTTTTCATCTCACAATAGATGTCTCTAGTGAAGTTCTAGTGATTCAAGAACGATGTTTCAAAATTGGTTAATTTATATAATAATATAGAACTTTGTCAAAAATTTGTCAATAATGGATAGAATTGGTGAATGTTACACGTGTGTAAAGTGATCATTTAAACTAGCCTATGACGGTCGTCAGCTCCGTAAATGCCCAGACTTCCATATTCTTCTTCATCTTTGATGATATGTCAAAAAATAATATGACATTTTTTTAAGTTAAAACCTGAAGTGACTGCTGAATCCTTTTTAAGTGACTGCTGAATCCGTTGGTGATTATTTGATTCCAGTGTTTAGTATCGAATCGCATTTATTTCAATAAAGGAACTAACTGTAAGTACATCATTTCATTTTCATTCTGTGCACCGCTCCTTTGCATTAACAATCACGATTACCAACACGCGATCACAAAACGCGGCAACACGCCGCCCCCAAAATAGCTGTTCCCGAAACCAATAGCTACAATGACGAACAGCTATAATTGGTGACCTCAACAACTATTGATTCTCCAGTTCTTTGGACACGTTGCGCGTGGCAACGAGCCTGGAACAACTAGTTGTGATCGGTAGCCTGGAGGGAAAGAGAGGGAGAGGAAGATCCCCACACGATGGACCGATCAAATTAAGGCAGCAGCAGGCACCTCAGTGGTTGGAGCGCTACGTGCAGCGCAGTCAAGGGATAACTGGAGAAGAGTCATTGCATATATTAATTTTAAATCAAACACAGATTTTTTGAGTCTACTAAGTTGTATTTTATTAACAAAAAACACATAAAAAATAATATTGTGACAATTGTTTCGCCTTGTTAGGGCATTATCAAACGAATGTTCGACATTCGTTTGATAATGCTTGTTTGTTGGACATAATGTTTGTTGGACATTCGTTTGATAATGCCCTAACAAGGCGAAACAATTGTCACAATATTATTTTTTATGTGTTTTTTGTTAATAAAATACAACTTAGTAGACTCAAAAAATCTGTGTTTGATTTAAAATTAATACATAAATTAAAATGGAGTTCTACAAATTAAACGCCAAGTCAATAAATAATAAGAGTCATTGCTTCTGCAAGGGTCACAACCCTCAGCAATGAGGAATAAGACGGAGAAGAAGACAACAGCTATAAACTTAATATCTCCATTGCAGAAGCAACCAGGACTTCAGAAACCTGCTCAAGGAGTACGTACCCTGGACCGACGATGCCATCGCCATGATGTACTCGGAGAAGGAGATTCCCGGGTCCTGGGTGGTGTCGCAGGCCAAGGATCTGGCCTCCTCCGCGTCCAACCTGATCTTCGGGGAGTCCAAGCCTGCCGAGGGGACCTCCACAAACTTTGATATCCTGGCGCCAGTCAAACGTAAGTTATCACATTATCATAAACAGTAAGGCCTATATCTACGCAATTTCAACTTACGTGAATTTGTACTTACACAATTTTAAAAATAAAACATAAAATATTTCTCTTCTTCTTCTTCTTCTTCTTTTTGTAGATCCTAGGGATCTGTTTATGCCTCCGCATGTCGCTCCTGGGATGTTGACTCCCAGCTGTCTTTCCATCTTTTCGGAGGTCTGCCTGGGGGTCTGTGTCCTTCAGGGTTGCCTTGGAAGGCGATACGTGGAAGTCTGTCTTCAGACATTCTGTTTATATGTTCCTTCCAGTATCACCTTCGTTGTCGTCCCCACCTCACGATATCCTCCGTCTTACACATGTTCCGGATGTCGGTATTTCTTACTCGGTCTCGCAATGTGTTTCCGGTTATGGATCGGAGAGTCTTCATCTCGGAGGTTCGAAGTCGAGATTTTGTTCTGAGAGTATCTGCTCTTGCCTCAATCCCATAAGTGGCTATTGGTATATTATTTATATTATAATATTTCTGAAGTCATTTATTTGCTTGTACTATTTTGATAGGAAAGTGAGAGATATAAATAGGGAAACGGCACTGGTTCTTTGCAAAAAACTGTCCGACCGCATTCCCAGATCTGATACAGAAGCATCTAGGCTTCCTGACAGACCTTCTCTTACAAAGCAATTTTCTTTTAAACTAAATTGGGAAATTTATTGAAAATGTGAAACAAATTGTATTCCGATTTAACTGTGAATTAACATTTAAAAGCTTTCAATATCCCTGTCATTGCCAATCAATGCTTGTGTATCCAATCCATTGCCAATCAATGCAATATGTTGAGGAAGATCCCCCACACGATGGACCGATCAAATTAAGGCAGCAGCATGCACCTCGGTGGTTGGAGCGCTACGTGCAGCGCAGTCAAGGGATAACTGGAGAAGAGTCATTGCTTCTGCAAGGGTCACAACCCTCAGTAATGAGGAATAAGACGGAGAAGAAGCTTGTGTATATAACCTAACCTAACCGTCAGTTAGAAAATACGCCGGCTTAGTAGCTAACCGCTTTTTCATTTTACATTCTAATTCCGCAGCGCCTCCGCTACTTCAAGAAATCTCTTATCCCTCAGAGGAAGAATCTGGAAAAAAAGAAAAATTAGACGGACCAGTTAAAGGTAAGAAATGTAAACATTCATTTAGGTTTTTCTTATAGCGAGATGTGCGCACTATTTTGTTTCTTCTTCTTATTCTAACACTTATCCATGCCCAATGGTGCATAGGGCACTTCATCAAATTAACGCAGTGTTATCTTGATCATTACTTACATGAAGGCAAGGTGATCATTCCTGCGCTTCAGGGACCAGTCCAGGGTAATATTAAATAAGTATTAGAGTGTAAAATCACTAATATCTCAATTATAATTTTGTATCATAGTCGATGCTGTAAGTAACATATTTTCTTTGATAAAAAAAATATTTTCACATGCTTTGTAGCAAAATTATCTATGTTTTATTTCATGGGCTTTCATTAGCAGCGTCATTATGATGACGTCACACAAAATTTATTTTAACCGTTACGCTGTTGAGGTCATTATATGAATCCATGTTAAAATTTCGATGCACAATTATTCTTGATAAAAAATAAAAAAAATAAATCTAAAATGCTATAACTTTATAAAATATTTTCGGATTTTAATAATTCTTTTCGCGTATTGTAGAGAAAGTAAGAAATTGTAAAGAATCATAATTTTCATTTAAGTAAAATATTATAAATAGAAGTTGGATTTTTTTTATTCATGCGAACTGCCACGGTCTAGGATTTTTGAAAAAATTACTTTCTTTTGTAAACTTTTTGTTTTGAGGATTATTCGTAAAAATGATGTTATTTGGCAAAACTTGTAAACTGTCATCATACGAAGAACTCAAAATTCTTCTATTACGAATAGGAAGAATGTCGAATGAAGAATGTAGAATGAATGAGTGAGGAAAGAACGGTAAAACAAATTTATGAGGCGGATGTAATTGGGAAAAGGTAATGATTAGGTATGCCAAATACTTGAAAGTGGTCAGGTTAGGAGTCGTAATAATCGGCGGGTATGTATGTGGAGATGCATGAACGTGGAAGAGACGAAGAATGTTTGCAAAGACAGAGTGGTGTGGCATTCTATTCTCTCTGCCTACCGCTGTGGGGAAGCGGCGTGATGGTTAGTTAGTTAGTTAGTTAAGAATGTCGCTTTCAACACTCACACTGTTTGAGTCACTAATAGAATCAATGTCACTTTTATGGTCATTTGAAATGTCACTCTCCATCTTTGCCATAAGGATCATAATTTTTTTATATAAATTTTATTAAAGAAGAAACTATTGATAACTGATTGACTGACTTCGCTGATGGTCAGGTGCGCTCTGGCAGCTTCGGCGGATATAATAGGCGTTAATTTATTGACTCTCAGTCTAAAGGTTAAGTAAAACGTAGTGGGTAAAACAGAAAAATAATTGGAAGTTTGGTTTTAGTGTTTAACCTTTCCATGAGTATGGTCCTATATAAACGACAAATGCAAAACATGATTTATGACGTGATTTATATCAAAACATGTTTAAAATATGATTTATGTCAAAATTTCCAATGTTGCGATGGATCATGTTTTTTTCATTCAAACCCTTATCCGCACCCCAATGGTGCATAGGGCACTGCATCATATAAACGCAGTGTAATCTTGATCATTAACATGAAGGAAAGGTGATCAGCCCTCCGCTTCAGATACCAGTCCAGGGTAGTGTTGAATAAATATTAGAGTGAAAAAATCACTTATATTTATTGGAACCCCTCCTGGGATTCGAACCCGGGACCTCCGGAACGGTAGCCGAGTGTGCTGACCATTACACTACGGAGGCGGACATGTTTACTTGTGTAAATGTTTTTTTTTTATTCAAGAAAATATGTTGCTTGTAGCATCGACTATGAGATAAATTATAAAGAGTAAAAAAACATTTAAAAAAAAAAAATCACGCCTGGGCAGGTTAAATATAAGCACAGATGGCAGTAAAAGTGACATATAATAATCCCTTTCCGCACCCCAATGGTGCATAGGGCACTGTTTCATATAAAGGCAGTGTTATCTCGATCGATTACACATGAAGGAAAGGTGATCAGCCCTCCACTTCAGGTACCAGTCCAGTTTAATATTGAATAAATATTAGAGTGAAAAAATCACTTATATTTATTAAACCCCCCTGGGAATCGAACTCGGGACCTCCAGAACGGTAGGCGAGCATGCTGACCATTACACTACGGAGGCGGACAAAAAAGTGACATTTTAGAAATAAATCAACATTGAAAGGCATGTGTATGAAATAGCAGCCTGTGTGAATATTAAATTATTTTTTTTTAGATGAAGTTGGCGAGGTGAAACCGGTGAGCTGTGATCCCGGAGAGAAGGCCAAGGTTTCTGAAACGGAAGGCTTCAACGAGGTCCTGAAGAAGGCCAGCAGCGAAGCGCACAATGCCTACGTCAACGCAATCTCCATTCTCAAAGAGTATACCGACAAAGTCAACACTGTGAGTTTTACATTTTATGTCGTAATCTTAAACTCAAAAATGTTATGTCGTAGTCGTACAGGAGAAAGTGACCAACTACCAAACGTAAAATGTTCAGGAGAGCCATTTGCTTGGCTAAGAAATAAACATCAATGCAGTTAGACATTTTTACCAAGTCAATAAATATACAACATTTTGAGTGTGTCCAAATACTTGTTCACAAAATCTGGATTATCTCCAATTACAGGAGTTATTTTCATATTATTTTTTGATATCTCATCAAAGATGAAGAAGAATATTAAATATATAATATAAGAGTTTCTGCTTAGTAAAAAGCTTCTTTACATCTCACCAATAGATGTCTCTAGTGAAGTTCTAATGATTCATGAACAAGGTTTCTAAATTGGTTCATATATATAGAACTTCCAAGAATTTGAGTAGTGTGGTTGTCAATAATGGGTAGAATTGGTGAATGTTACACGTGTGTAAAGTGATCACTTAAACCAGCCTATGACGGTCGTAAGCCCCGTAAATGCCCAGACTTCCATAGTCTTCTTCATCTTTGATGAGATATCAAAAAATAATAAGTCAATATATTATACTTCCAAGTTTAAAATCCTTTGGGATGTTTTTCAGGGCAATATTAAGCTAGTAAGATATCAAATAGTCAATGATCACGTTTTTGTAAAACAATGCACTTGGTCACTTTCTCCTGTATGACTACAATGTATTTTTATGCCTCCATAATGAAGTTGTCAGATTCTTCTTCTTTACGAACCCTCTGTCCTCTACTGCTCGACATAGTCCTCTTTCCCTTCTTTCTGTTGCTGCTTGCAGCCAGTTTCTACCCCCCACAGCGACTTTGTCGTCGGACCATCTCTTTTGGGGTCTTTCAACACCTCTTATGTTGTCCCAAGGTCTCCATCGTAAAATTCTTGGGGTCCATCTTGTGGCGTCCTGTCTCGCAATATGTCCTGCCCACTGCCATTTGAGTTTTGCCACGTGATCCATGATATCTTCTACTTTGGTTTGTTTCCTAGTATCAGATGGAACTACAATTCCCAATGAATACAGTTGTCAGATTAGGCCACCGTAACTTGATACATTTGACTACCATGAGTGAGGTGCTGGGATACTCTGAGGATTAAAAATTAATTGAATGGTTTTTAAATTTAAATTTAACCATTTTAGTGCTAAGTGGTCATTATCAACAATATTTTTCTCAAATATTAACCGATTTTAGTATTCCTTTCTGGTATTGGTGGAAAACATCAAATTTGTCAAATAACAGAGCAATTTGTAATAACTATAACTACTTATATATATTTAAAAATAAACGCGATTTGAGAAATATTTTATATTTGGAAGACTCTTATTTGCCATACCATTGGTTAATAGAATAAAGTGGAGTCTTGCAGTTGTTATATTAATATAAGCTTTTTATAAATGATGTGTTTTTATTTTGAAGGTGATGGAAAGCTGTGCAGAAGGAGGAACAGGAAAGGGTCCATGGGAAGATTTAAAGAATGCCAACAGGAGAAAGATAGACGCCGAATGCCGGGTCCGGGCAGCCATTAAACAATTAGGTTAGAAAATTTATTTTTCTTCATCTCACCAATAGATGTCTCTTGTGAAAATTCTAGTGATTCTTGTACAAAGTTTCAAAATTGGATCATATATTGGATCATGTATTCCAAGAATTTGAGTAGTGTGGTTGTCAATCATGGGTAGAATTGGTGAATGTTACATGTGTACAGTACTCACTTAAACCAGCCTATGATGGTCGTAAGCCCCGTAAATGCCCAGACTTCCATATTCTTCTTCATCTATGTTGAGATGTCAAAAAAATTAGGTTAGATGCCATTTTCTAATTAAAAAAAAAAAACAGTGAATTTTTTTTCTAAGAGACAAAAAAAAGTAAATGGAGGGAAAATGCAAACAGTTTCTTTTAAATACATACTTTAAAATTATTGGTAAATACATGCAGTTTTTTATATATGTTGAAAGCTGTCCCAGCGCATACCCAGATCTGATACAGAAGCATCTAGGTTTCCTGACAGATCTGCTCTTGCAAAGCAATTTTTTTTTAAAATGAAGTTACCAAATTTATTGAAATGTGAACCAATATAAAATTGTATAATTAAAAATATTTTTTTGTATAGACACGTGTTCCGGAATAAAGGCGGAGCGTGCTCGTGCTGATCTCTCCGGGCTGCGGCAGGAGTACGAGAAAGTGAAAGCGGCAGCCGATGTGGCCTCGAGGTACTGGCCACAAGTCGAGGAAGCCAGGAGACACTTCGTCGAAGAACTGGAGGTATTTATAGCATTGAAAAATCACTATTCTCCGTCTTATTTCTCATTACTGAGGGTTGTGACCCTTGTGGAAGCAGTGACTCTTCTCTTTCTTTTGCTATTACTTATTCCAAAATACCAGGTCGTAAGCCCTTAGATGCTCAGGCTTCCTAATGTCGTCGGACCATCTTGTCTGGGGCCTGCCCACGCTTCTGCGTCCTGTTCTAGGCCTCCAGTCAAGCACCTTTTCTTCCATCTATCCTCAGACATACGTGCCACTTGAACTGCCCAGTTCCACTTTTATTTTGCGATTTTTTGTTACCTTGGTCTTGTCTGGTCCGTTACATTTGTTTTTCTGTCCCTAAGATATCTTTTGTCTATATTTAGCATCCTTCACACAAAGAGAAATGGAGAGAAGAATGTACTTATAATATTTCCTATTAAAATGTCGTATGAAATATTCTCTGTTCACGATAGTCCAGCTTCTCCTGAGGCGTTTAACATGGTTTTTCTCCCAGCAATGAGCAAATGCTGAGAAGTTCCTGATTGGCCCACACTAGTTTATGTCTTCTTTTGAAATGCCGAGTTTCAATTTTGTTCTGCGATTCTTTGAGCCTTTGAGCCACATCTGTTACTTTGTTTTTTTTTCTAATAGCCAATTCAAATTCGTAATACTTTTGTCAAATTTTGGGCCCATCAATTCCAAGTTGACGAAGTTTTACTGTAGTCTGTAGGTTTGATGTAAGGGAGTAGGAATTGATTGATTTTACGCATTCTCCAGGCCCTCTTCCCACGCGCTGATATAGCCTCCTCCAAGCTGGACACGAGGGGCGGTGACACGGACGCCCTGCTGCTGGTTGCGCTCCGGAGGGTGCTCCTCTACCAGCAACTTCTGGCCAAGGTCAACTGCGACCTCTCGCAGAAGGTTGACGATGCGCTCCGAGGTAACCATTCATAGTGTATATGTAATTATATAAAAATAAACATAATAACTGAATTGTGTGAGGAATCGCACACATGATAATCGAATTGTGGTCCCATGGTTGGTGTTGCAATCCCTCAGTGTAGACTTTATAGTTTAAAGCAAACTTTAGCAATACTTAACCTTTCCGGGAGTACAAAAATTGATGTCCGACTTTCTCTGGGGAGTGGGTTCTTTTTACATGAAAAAATGTTTTTTCATTAAATCGATGTATTATGAAGATAGAAATTAAAGTTTTTTTAAAACGCCTATTCGAAATATGTTTCAATTATGACAAAATTACACACAAATATCCACAGATGTCATTGCTATACAAGTTACATTATACTTACTGACAGACGGACTTCGACGTCCATTAACGTCCATACTCCTTCAAGGAAAATTCGCACTGACATTCATTTACGTCCATACTCCCGGACTGGTTAATTCCCGTTTTCTTTTTTATTACTTGTCGCTAAGCCCTAAAAAAAATATATATACATAAATGTATGAGGAGACGCATGAATGTGAAAGAACCGAATATTGTTTGCATTTACATACCTTGTTTTGTGTATGTTTGTATATGTATTTTAATTTGTTGTTTATTTTAGGCTCAGATCAAGATGTTTTAAAAGCCAAAATAGAAATTGAACTTGAACGGGAGCGAAGAGAATTAGCCCTGCTTTTCCAGAAAAAGGTACTAATATCGTTAAACAATATATCGCTCACTCCTTTCAAGAACGTCATAAATCAAAAATCGTCAAATTTCAGTTGTGCATGTTTTTCGGAATGCCCAGAAAATGTACTATATCCCAACAAAAGAGGCATATTTTTAACTTAATATTTACCCGCTACAGGGCAAAAAATGTTGTTTTTGCATTTTGAAGAAAAGGTATTACATATTTAATTATTTAAAAAAAATATATTTAATATTTTTCAAATGGAGAAAAAACCTTCAGGTTTTACCTAAAAATATGTGTTGCACAGTAAAAAGTTCAAAAAGTGGCTTGATATTTATTTTTAAAACATTGTGTCATATTCTTAAACTTCAAAAACCTTCTCCTGAAAAATCAAGTTTTTTGATTTATGACGTTCTTGAAAGGAGTGAGCGATATGTAATTAGATTTTTATTTTGTTTTTATTATTATTATATGCACAATTATCTCATTTATTTATATTCTGTCTTCAGATGCAGTTAGCTAAAGCCGAGTCTGACAAGGAGTTGGCAGCTCAGCTCAAGAGGCAAATGGAAATCTTCCAACTCCAGTTGCAAGACGCTCTAGACCATCACGAGGAAACGGTAAATTGTATTTAGTTATTACGAAGAGCTAGCTAAAGCTGAGTCTGACAAAGACTTGGCAGCCTAGCTCAAGAGGCAAATTCAGACCATATTTATAATGCATTATTTTTTAAGGCAACTTCTAACAAAACCCATTAAATTTGGTTAATATCAGGGATATGTTTTTGTTGTTAGATACCAAAATTTTATTCACAATAATGATCCAATAATGCCTATTTTATTAATTGATGTTCTTCGATAGTCAAATTTCGGAAATGAAATAGTGGTTTGATTGATTTTTTTGTTTTTTATACATGTTAAATAAATCTGTAAAGATCCTTTTTGCAATAAAAGTCCATTAGTTGGAACAATGATAGTTTGTAATTTATGCAATTTTCAAGGTCTTGAAGTCAACTTTTCGTATTTTTTTTTGTAAAATTCCTATTAAAATCATCACTTTTAATTAATCCCCTGATTTTTTTTTACCCATTCATAAACATGTAAATGTGTTAAAAATGCCAATTACTGTGCTGTCCCCATATGTTTGCACAATTAACACATTGGTTATGTTAAATCCAATATACTTCTGGACCGATGATACTATCTTAAAATTTTAAATCCTAAAAAAATATTTTATTTCTAGGTTCGCCGCGAGGAAAGGAAGTTGTCGGATGAGAAGGCAGCTGCAGAGAAGGCTTCTCAGGGCATCCGGTTGGCTGCAGTTTTGGGGCGCCTTCAGGGAGTCGACCACGCACTTAAAGGTATGCGTCTACAATCTCTGCCCGCTCCGTTTACCTTCAATGATGCAATTTGATTTGCAAGAGATGAAGCCTTCCCAATGACCAATTTAGTGGATATAATTTAGATGCACTTCAACAAACCAATGTGGATAACGCCTGGACCAATTCAAGTCTTTTGCTTTATTTTTTGAGTGTTGTGACTTCTTTTTTTAAGATAATTTTTATTTTATTGTAATGAATATGCCAATATTGACGCACAAGCAAATTTATGAGGCGAATGTAAGTGGAAAAAAGAGCAAAGGAAGACCGAGAAAAACATGGCACGATCAGGTATGACAAATACTTGAAAGTGGTCAGGTTAGGAGTCGTAACAATCGGCAGGTATGTATGAGGAGATGTATGAACGTGGAAGAGGTGAAGAATGTTTGCAAAGACAGAGTGGTGTGGCGTTCTATTCTCTCTGCCTACCCTTGCTGGGAAGCGGCGTGATGGTTAGTTAGTTAGTTAGTTAGTTTAGCAAATTTCATTTATGTGAAAACGGTCAAGTCTAAAACATGTTTGTATATTTTCCATGCAGCTTTAGATGATGAAATTCAAGGTATTTATACAATCTGTTTATATCAGTCATATCCGACAGTGGATGAAACAAGGTTGGGGAGAAAAAGACCATTGCCATATTAAAGCCATAAAATAAGTATGGGCAAAGGGTTAACCTTTAAGTGCGCAATAGAGGTAGCCCTCTGCCCGAACAATTTTTGCGAAATATTTGCGCGACCCGTAGCTGTTATAAAAATAATTACAACTCTAAAACTAGTAACTAGGAAAAATAAAAGCATTAGCAAAATAGAAGATTGTTTATAATTTACAAGAGCTTTATTTGTAATTTTTCACAATTATTACATATTATATAATATAAGTTAAAAATTTAAATGAATAAAATTTATGCTCAATGAATTTAAAATTAAAAAATTTAACTATACGCTAAATTTTAAACTATTTATCTATACACTTTTAGCGTTTGAATATGGATTTTAGGATTTGATTACTTTTTGAGCATACGCGACACCTGAACTTGCTCTTATGTTTTTCGGGTCAGTGTACTCATTATGACAAAAATATTTATCATAGCTAAATCATAAATATTGTAACAGTAAAATTATTGATTAAAGTCGTTATATATGTAAGGTTATATTCATATTTTGAATAATATTGTCATAAATCAGTGTAGTCCGATTGCAAAATGTACCAGCATCATTGGTCCTGTACAGGACCATTGAACAATAACTCCGCGGCCTCATATGGGACCACTGGGTACTTCCGTTTTATTTTTAGAATAAAATATGAGATCTTCTTAACGTGTCGTGTTGGGTCTCCCCGACGTTGACTATTACTTGTAAGAAAGTGTCCCTATTTTGGGCAGTCCGAAAAATATGAGATATAAATTAAAAAATATAAGTTAATACTACCTGACATAAATACTACTTCAGCAATGGGTCTTCAATAGTTGAATCCTACTTTACAGCTATGGTCTTCCCTTTTACATCTTTTGTTCTAGCCAGTTACCTTCAACTGGTATGTGGATCTTTCTGCAACATCATCTCCAGCAAATTGTATATGTTGAGTACTGTTAAATTTTCAGCGCGATCCGACGCTGACAAGATGGCGAGACAAGCCCAGCTATTGTGGGCCGCTAGCGAAGCCCTAGAGGGTGTTTTAAGAGGAAGAGGACCCAAGACCACGAGGGTGTCTGTCGCGCAGGAGCTAGAAGCCATCGCAACAGCCGCTGGTAATATTTTTATAATATTAAATATCTTAAAAAGTGTGCATAGATTTCCTTGATCATAATTTATTTCAAGTAGAAAATATTTACTTACTATATAGTGTGAATATTCCGGAACAGAGTAGCGATGTGCTCTTGAGTCACTAATGTTAGTTCCGCTGAACACATCTATCAAGGCCAAGGCACATGGACCTACTGCATTATATAGGGAATCACCATCATAGGAAAAAACTGCCGAAAACGTTAATAGGGGAAAACCTTCTATGAGTGTACACTATAGGGGAGTTAACTGTATAATAAAATTGATATTTTATTATTTTTGGTATTTCTCAACATGTGAAAGTGAATAAAGAATCTCACATTCATGAATATCTCTGCCAACTATACTCGTAGATGTTGCCTATGGAGTTGAAGTGTATTTGATGTTGAGTTTAATTTGTTCTCCGTAATGGGTGTGTGTATGCGTGTGTGCATGCGAGTGTACATTACTATAAATGATACATATATTGTACCAGTTTACACTTGTGGGTTTATTGGTTGATTTATAAATTTAGCGTTTAATTTTTAGAACTCCATTTTAATTTATGTATTAAATTGAATAAACATTCATTAGAAAATGCCATAACTAGGCGAAACAATTGTCACAAAATTTTATCTTCAATCCGTACTATGTTTTTGTTGTGGTGATTACCAAGTTGGTTCATTTTCCAGCGGATACGGATGAGCTGGTGGCAGCCGTACTCCGCGGAGTTCCAGTGGCGGCCCGCGAGAAGGGCGTCCTCAGTGAAATATGCCTCAGGGAGAGATTCCTCAATGTTGGTTCATTATACTTATTCTTATTTATTATTTTTGCACCGAATGGATAAGGTACCAAGTGAGGTATTGTGGTTCCTCTTAATAGATTAAGAACACCCTTAAAATTAATTATAACATATTATTTTTTTTTTACAAAAATGTTAATTATATTAGTATATAACCACTCGCCGAGATTTTTATGTCTACCGGTTTCGAGACGTACCCGTCTCTTCGTCAGGACAATCACTACCGCAGCATGCAAACAATACTACCTTTCACTACCATAGCACTATTTACACTTAAAACTACACAAAATGTTTAAAACATGCGATTTTTGGTCGACCCGTAGACCAACATGCACTAAAGGTTTTCAGCACAAACATGAACCGAGGTTAAACATGCACTAGGATTAAATATATTATTGAACCAGCTTATATACTCGTAGGATGAAAGGAGTGGGCGGGGTTTGAATTGGATATCGACGAATCTTGCTTAACTGATGTTGAATCAAATAATGGACTATAAATATTATCAAATAATCATATATCAAATAATGGACCATAAATATTAACCCGTAAGCTGCGGATTGCATCTATTGTCGTTTTTTATAGAAGGACCGTTGACTGCGGATCGCATGCATAGTCGTTTTTCAACTTTACATACTTATATCAACACCTATGGATATTTTTTTGTTCTTAAATTTGGTTTTAGACATGGATGAATTAGTTCTCTTTGATTTAGTGTCATAAAATATCAAAATTATTTAAATTTAGTGTCAACTTTATCGTGAATACTTCCGGTCGGCTCGTGCTCGGCGCGCGTTCTCAGTATCGTATAGTCTATTCAATCGGTTTAGGCGATCTTAATTATCATTGACTATTTTCATAATTATTTACTGTGTGGAAGGAGAAGGGTATTATAATTAACTAACAAGTGATTGTGTAACACGGTGTTTTGTGATATTTTTGTACAATTTTTTTTGTTGTTTATTATCGTGCGGTGCTTCGAATACTGGAAGTATTTTTTTTGTTATAACTTTAATCGTCATAAATATATCTCTTCCTAGTTAAAATTTGTACGACAATGACGAAAATATCATGTTTTTATAAGAAATAACGATTCTGAAAACAAAAATGGTGAAAGCGACCATAACTGATCCGCGAGAAAAGGAATAAAGTCACATAATTTTGATGTCCCACATGCAAAATGCATTTGTCTTCTAATCTCTGCTTTGAAGATTTTCACACAATCGAAATATTAATCGTCTGATTTTTTAAATAAACTTTAATTTAAAGTATTTTTCTAAATTTCATTTTAATTTACATTTATTTATTAATATAACGCATTTAAAAAAAAAACTGCGCGCACGCAACGAATGGACTATACGACAGCCGTATCTTCTATACAGCCGCCAAATTTTCAGCCGCAAGTCCGTAAATGTTAATATTTTTGTGTAAATACACTATAAAAACATAATAAGTAAAGTGAATTGTGTGTGTACTATGAAAATCTATGATGAATATCCGAACGATTTCCGAATGTTTCACTATAAAAAATAGGCAAAAATATGCTTTTTTGTCAAAAATATTGTAATGTAAAATAATCCAGCACGGGACGGAAAGTTATTTATTGATGAATGTTAGCAAATCCAAAATTATGGTTTTTGAAAAAGAAGAATGCAGATCTGAATGTGAAATATTAGTAAACGGAGAGATTTTGGAACAGGTAGATGATTTCGTGTATTTCGGTAGTATGTTTTCTAGGGATGGAAAGATTGATAAAGACATAGAAGACATAGAACAAAGTGAATAGTGCACTGAAATCAGTTATAGCAAATAAAAACCTATCAGCGGAAGCTAAACTGGCAGTGCACAACGGAGTCCTGGTTCCAACTCTAAAATGTTTGGATGTGAAACATGGAGTTGGCAAAAGAAGGATGAAAGTAGACTGAATGCAGTCGAAATGCGATCTCTCAGAAGAATGTGCGACAAAACGATGTATGATAGATGTGCGAATAGTGAAATAAGGAAGGAATGCAAAGCTGAGATAAGCATTATCGATAAAATTAAGTAAGGTGTGCTGAGATGGTTTGGACATGTAAAACGAATGAGTGAGGAAAGAACGGTAAAACAAATTTATGAGGCGAATGTTATTGGGAAAAGAAGCAGAGGAAGACCGAGAAAAACGTGGCACGATCAGATATGCCAAATACTTGAAAGTGGTCAGGTTAGGAGTCGTAACAATCGGCGGGTATGTATGAGTAGATGCATGAACGTGGAAGAGGTCGAAGAAAGTTTGCAAGGACAGAGTGGTGTGGCGCTCTTTTCTCTCTGCCTACCCCTGCGGAAGCGGCGTGATGGTTAGTTAGTTAGTTAGTTAGTTATTATAACGGTTAGCTATTGCCGGGTTGAGATTTGACTTTGTTCCTTCCTCAGGTGGAGAAGGTGTGCCGCTCCTTGTCGCTGGTGCCGGCCTGCGGCGCGCGCCTGCATATCTTCTTCTTCTCGTGGCTGCAGGGCCTGCTGCTGGCGCGGGCGCCGCCGCCCTCCCGCGCGGAGCTCAAGGACGAGCCCACCGACTTCTCCAAGCTGGACAACTACGACATTCTGGAACGCGCCAGGTTTGGCTAACTTATAATGTTATCTCAACTTGATATGAAACATGTATTATTCTTCCCTTTTTTATGAAAAAAAGAAGGAAGGATACGGAAGAGGCCTATCCAGCAGGGGAGGACAAAAAGCCAAAGAAGATTTCTAATTTTAAAACTGACTAACCATCACGCCGCTTCCCCGCAGGGGTAGGCAAAGAGAATAGAACGCCACACCACTCTGTCTTTGCAACATTCTTCGCTCTTCCACGTTCATGCATCTCCTCATACATACCCGCCGATTGTTACGACTCCTAACCTGACCATTTTCAATTATTTGGCATACCTGATTGTGCCATGTTTTTTTGATTTTCTATTTTCAATTTTTAATTTTAATTTAAATTACTGAGCTTTTACTGTATCAACCATGTATGTTTATAGGTTTATAGGTTTAGATTTCATCCTTCTTTCTCTTCAACAGGTACTGCGTTGAGAGGGGCCAATGGGGACAAGCCCTGAGGTATGTACAGCTACTGAAGGGGGCCGCCGGAACAGTAGCCCGGGACTGGGCCAACGAAATGGCCCTCCACTTAGAAGCGAGGCAGGCGGCCAGCGCCCTTCTAGCCCACGCGTCCGCCTCTGGACTCCTGCACCTTTAGAAACCAAATTACTCCAAAATAACTAGTTTTCTAATCCGCCTCTGGACTCCTGCATCTCTAGACATCAACTTACCCCAAAATAACTAGTTTTTCAAATTAATAAATGACTTAACCTTTAACCACCGTGTTGATAATCGTGCCAGATCAGATTTCACCTTAATTCTTTTATAAAACTGACTGTATTTTTAACACAACCCAATGGTGCGAAGAGCACTGCATCAAATTGATGCAATGTTAATTTGATCTTTTATCACGCGAAAGTAAGGTGATCAGTCCTGCGCTTCAGGTTAGCCCAGAGTGATATTATATCAAATTAATATTAGAGTGAACAAAACACTTTTATTTTGCCTCCCTGGGAATCGAACCCGGGACCTCCAGCATGGTAGCCAAATGTGCTAAATGATCAGATATAAAACTTTCATTTCATCAATTGGTTTGGCAGTCACTTTGTGGTAATATCTGTCCATTTTTAATTTAAATTTTACTTGGTAAATACCACTCTTTCTCAAAGTCTATTGTGATGCTATTTTGATGCATTCCGTATCATTTTCATAATTCATTGATATTTTAAGATAGCGTATTTACAAAGTAAAACTTAAATAAAAAATGAATGGATATTACCACAAAGTGATTGCCAAATCAATTAATGAATTGATTGTGTAGCTGTTTTAATATCTCAGATTGCGATTATCTAGATAGTTTTAGCAAAAATATTGTACCAGAATCAGTGAAAATATCTTTTATTATTGAATTTACAACGATCTTAACGTTTTATACACACGGTGGTTATTTTGCATCAAACACCACATGATACTGATCTAGAATAAACATACCATCGCTTAATTTTTACAAATTCTACGTCCAGTATTAAAATACAAAAAATGTCAAACCACACTTCAAAAAGTACATATGTGTTCTCAAAAGGTCCTTTTAAATACGAATACAGCTTCGATTTCAACACACAAAATGTATTATTTTTTTCTAGATTCTAGTCTGAAACATGAAAAAATTATTTGTACATACAAATGTTACATAGTATAAAAATTAGCATAATACATTACAGTGGAACCTCTTGTAACGAGCATAATTTGTCAAAGAATCTTAGTCTTTAAGCGAAACATTTTTTGTTTTGACTGGCGCCGAAGTTCCGGCTCACAGGTGAATGTCGTGAAAAGGAGACTTGTTACTTGCTATGCGAAGTGTCACTCATTAAGGAAGCAACTTTTTCACATTTTTTTTGCTTGTTATAAGAGACACTCGTTATAAGAGGTTCCGCTGTACTTAGTAAATTTCTGTTTAAAAAAATAGATTACTTAAATTTTCAGTATGTCCTTAAAGTCATAACTTTTTTCATATAATGTTGATGCATATTTCCGTATTTTATGAATTTATCATAATATTTTTGAATTCGTACTGAGATTTTCCATTGAAATATATTTATAAAAAAAAAATGTTAATACACTTTATTTTATTTTTATTTAATTGTCTGAATGTTTTTGCATATTTTTAAATGCTGTTAGTGCGAGATGAATTTGATTATTTTAAATATAAATTTGTTAAAATTCTTAATTATGCTTTTAGGATTCGCTAATAAATCAAAAAATTACCTCCCGTCGAATGAGTTTCTATAGTTGAAAGATTGTTATCCGTAAATTTATTTAATTTTTTATTATCGGAGAGCAATTTCCAAATTGTAATACTTATGGTAGAGCACGTTTTGTAAAATATTATGGGTAATGGATGGAAAGTGATTATTTATAAACATTCTGAATTTTGTTAAATTAAATGTAAATAAATTGAATTTGTTTTATTTTTATTTGTCACTAGCTATACCCGGCCATGCGTTGCTGATGCTCAGTCTGGTTAAATGGAAAAGAAGAAAAAAGATAGCACACATTTCTAACATGTTCAATTTCATAATGGCAAACAAGGATGAATTTACAACATTTTGAGTGTGTCCAAATACTTGTTCACAAAATCTGGATTATTTCCAATTACAGGAGTTACTTTCATATTATTTTTTGACATCTCATCAAAGATGAAGAAGAATATGGAAGTCTGGGCATTAATAGATGTCTCTAGTGAAGTTCTAGTGATTCATGAACAAGGTTTCTAAATTGGTTCATCTATATAGAACTTCCAAGAATTTGAGTAGTGTGGTTGTCAATAATGGGTAGAATTGGTGAATGTTACACGTGTGTAAACTGATCACTTAACCAGCCTATGACGGTCGTAAGCCCCGTAAATGCCCAGACTTCCATATTCTTCTTCATCTTTGATGAGATGTCAAAAAATAATATGAAAGGATGAATTTGACTAAATGCAGTCGAAACGCAATGTCTCAGATGAATATGCCACAAAACGTATGATAGATGTTCGAATGATGAATTGTATAAGGAAAGAATGCAACGCTGAGATAAGCATTATACATTTATAATTTAAGTTTTACTTGGTAAATACCACTGTTTCTTAAAATCTATTGTGACACGTGTTTTGATGTATTCCGGATCATTTTCAAACAAGTATAACTTAAATTAAATATGGATAGATATTACCATGAAGTGACTGCCGAATCCATTAATGAAATAAGCATTACTGATAAAAAGAAAGGTGTGTTGAGATGGTTTGGACATGTGGAATGAATGAGTGAAGAAAGAAAAGTAAAACAAATTTATGAGGCAAATGTATTTTGAAACAGAAAGACCAAGAAAAATTTGGCATGATCAAGTATTTTAAATACTTGGGTGTGGTCAGGTCAGGAGTCGGAATAATAGGCGGATACATATGAGGAGATGCATAAATGTAGAAGAGGCGAAGATTATGTGCAAGACAGAGTAATGTGACATTTTAGTCTGTCTGCCCTACTCCTGTGGAAAGCGGCATGGGGTTAGTTAATTATTATTAAAAAAATTACTTTATAAATTACAAATATTTGGACACACTCAAAATGTTGTAAATAAATTAACTGATCAAATTATAATTATATTCAAGCTAAGTGATCACTTAAACCAGCTTATTACGGTCGTAAGCCCCGCAAATGCCCAGACTTCCATAACCTTCATTATCTTTGTTGAGATTTCAAAAATAATATAAAAAAATCAGTTTAAATAAATAAAATAATTTATTAAATATTTCCAAACACATAATCATACGTCAGTGTATTCACTGCACTAAGAAATAAGGAAACACACAGAAAAATTTTAAGAAACAGGTTTTTTTACACTTTATAATTTAGTATACATTAATGTCTATGTACAAAGGTATAAATTCTTAGTAAGCGCGCTGTAAGGTCCAAAACTTCAAGAACTTATAAATAAAATTTTGTACAGGTAAGTATGTAATAAATTAATAAATTATAGTCTTTTCAGAAAAATCCTTTTTTCTGAAAAGACTACACAAAACAACAATGGATTTTTTAAGACGTCATAAAAAGTTTGACAAAGAATTACAAATAGGGTACTACCACTTTATTATGATAATGGAAAAAAAAAATATAAAAAAATATATCAAACATTTTAAAACTTTCCCTAAGATGTATATATCGCTCACTCCTTTCAAGAATGTCATAAATCAAAAATCGTCAATTTTCAGTTGTGCACGTTTTCGGAATGCCCAGAAAATGTACTATGCCCCAACAAAAGAGACAGATTTTTAACTTAGTATTTACCCGCTACAGGGCAGAAAGTGTTGTTTTTGCATTTTTAAGAAAAAATATTGTTTAATAATTTTTTTAAATATACTAAATATTTTTCAAATGGTGAAAGAACCTTCAGGCTTTACCTAAAAAGATCTGTTGCACAGTAAAAAGTTCAATAAGTGGCTTGATATTTATTTTTAATACATTGTATTATATTTTTAAACTTTAAAAACGTTCTCCTGAGAAATCAAGTTTTTTGATTTATGACGTTCTTGAAAGGAGTGAGCGATATGATGTCACGCAATGTTTTAAAGTGATATTTAAACATACTTTTGCTGATCAATAACCACTTTTATCACTAAAAACATTTTCAGACTCGAAAATATTTTTAGAGAGAAGGATCTAAATTCGACGTTAAAAGTTGACTAGGGCAATGGAAAGTCCATATGAAAAATCTTTTAAGCTGATCACCCTTTGTATTCTACGTTTATCCATTAAAATCATCCATAATCTCTCCGCAAATTACTGTTCCTCTGGATTATGTGTGCTTAAAATCAATGTAAACTCAATTTGTTGCGTTATGTTCAACGAAATTGATGATAAGCGGTATTGTATAAGCCGTTATTCGATGTTAGGTAATTCAAAATAAAAAATTTCTACTTTCTTGGCTTTCCAATATTTTTCATAAAAATTTCTTTTTTGTTTGTCTTTTTAAAAAACAAATAATTTCCTTGTAACCCGTATTTGACCACCTTCGTAGTGTAGTGGCCAGTCTATTTGGCTACCATGCTGGAGGTCCCGGGTTCGATTCCCAGGGGGGTCAAAATAAATATGGGTGATTTTCACTCATGTTTATTTAATATCACCCTGGACTGGCACAAGAAGCGCAGGGCTGATCACCTTGCATTCATGCAATTAACGATCAAGATAAGACTGCGTCGCTACGATGCAGTGCCCTATGCACCATTGGGTGCAGATGAGGGTTAAAAGAAGAAAGAAAGAACAAACTTTGTTAAACAATTGGGGTCTCATATTATTTTGAGTTGTTACAACATACTGTATGTTGAGATGTCAAATAATAATATGGAAAATAACTCCTATTATTGGAGATAATCCAGATTTGCGAACAAGTATTTGGACACACTCAAAATGTTGTTAATTGGGGTCTCAGTTTATCCAAACAAATTACAGTGATAATACCCTTTGAACCATATTAAGTACGTTATATTTGTCGTAGAAGCATGTCTCTACACTTATGGGTGAACAAGCTTTTTCATGGTGACGATTTGGTCGGTTTTAGTACGTGCTGGATCCGCTAGCTGTCGCTATGCTGACGGAAGGAGCAGACGGGCTGTAGCTTGACGAGGAAGACGAAGATCCGGTGTTTCCGGGGTAGTAGGCGCTGTAGGCTGAGTTCTGGGCCGTGTCCCACACCCTGGCGTAGGGGCCGTTGCTGGAGGGCTCCCAGTGGGGGCTGTAGCTGTCTGGAGCTGCTGAGGACGCGGGGGCAGCCGGGCCGTACGCGGTGGAGGGCGCTGTCGGCTCTGGGGCTGGCGTCATGGCCATCGCCATCGGCATACCTGGGAATAGAAAAATACAATTTTGTGAGTGATCAGCGAATGCGGATAATCATAATCAAAGACCATTTTTTTGCTTTCTATTAACACATTTCGGATGGGTGTTTTTTATGCTTGCGTACCACTGGCGATGAGATTTGATAATTATGTATTTGATAGTTAAGACCTTAGCAAAGAGATTGGTACATAATATTCATATAAAAACATTAAATATGTAATTCCTTCTCTTCTGACTTTGAAATGAGACCGGCGCAGAAGGTAAAAATACCCTTCCCGTCCTTAAGCATCAATCGACCGAATGGGTAGAAATACCTTTCCCGTCCATAGTGTGCTAACAACCTTACATATAAAAATATTGGTTTGATATTGTTACAAAAATTATTTCACTACAATTTATTGACTAGACATTTATACTCATAAAATAACTTATACTAATTACGCTGTACTTTTCCAAAAGACATTAAGCTCTCGTACTTGGAGAGGGAATCACACCAAATATTTATTTCCTCTAATCAAAGGTGCATAGGGCACTGCATCATATTGACCCAGTGTTATCTTGACCATTTCTTACACGAAGGCAAGTTGATCACACTTCAGGGTAATATCAATTAATATTATTGTTTAAAATCATCAGTATTTATTTTTACTCCCTCTGGGAATCAGAATCAAATCTGGGAGGCAGAAAAATATTTATTTACTGTACTTAATTAAGGATAAGAATACAATATTTTTTGTTTGGTTTGTTTTTGCATTAAAGTATGTTTTTTTTATTTCACATGTATGGTTTGGTATAGGAGGCATTTATATATTTTAAAAAAATATCCTTGAGATGTTATTAAAATATTTAATTCCAATATGTTGGAATTTTATTTTGGAAAGTTTTCTAAATTTTTTTATGATTAATGAATTTAGAATCTAAAGGATGTACTTTTTTTAAGGTTCACACTTTTATCATTTGATATCAAATTTGAGTCTTCGAGATAGAATAAGAAACGCCAGGATCAGGGAAATATGCGAAATCGAAGATGTCGTTAGGTGGGGAAGGCAACGTAGGAGACAATGGTATGCGCATGTGAGGAGAATGGAACCATCCAGACTTCCCCACATCGCACTGTATGGCAACCCCATCGTAGATGACTCCCGGACAGACCACCAAAAAGATGGGCTATATAGCTGGGAATCGACATTGCAGGAAGCTAATCCCTCTTAAGAACAGGCCACAAGGCCTACAAAAAGATGATGAAAAAGAAGAAGAAGATATCAAATTGAATGTGGAGTCCTAACTTCTCTACCTAACTATATCGGTTGAGCTGACCAGAAACCTAATAAAAAGTTCTTAAACTCATTTTAATTTGTCTTTCTATTTCGGTGACCACCTAAGGCCTGTCGTACACGAGCGCTATGTGGATGCAGCTTTACATAAATGAATCGCAAAGATTTCTAGTAGATACTTACCTCCCTTCTTCAAGAGTTGCGCTACCAAGAATCCAACCACCAGCAGGATGGCCACCTTGCTGAGGATCAGAGCCTTCATGGCCTTGAGACCGATGAGAGCCACGAAGATGGGCATCAAGAGCTTCATCTTCAGCTTGAAGAGCAGCAGGATCGGGAGCAGCAGCTTCTTCTTGAGGAGTCCTCTGGCTAAAACGAAAACACAATGATCCAACTACATATGTTTCTCAACACCAAGAAGTCTATTGAGATGGCAATTTAAAAGTCTTGTCATTATTATGAGAGAAACGTGTAAAGAAAGTCTATTTATTGATTTGGCGTTTAATTTGTAGAACTCCATTTTAATTTATGTATTGATTTTAAATCAAACACAGATTTTTGAGTCTACTAAGTTGTATTTTACTAACAAAAACACATAAAATATTAAAATTGTGACAATTGCTTCGCCTTGTTAGGGCATTATCAAACGAATATCATTCGTTTGATAATACCCTAACAAAACGAAACTAGACCCAAAAATCTGTGTTTGATTTATAATTAATACATAAAAGAAAGTCTACACATTATTTTTTGATATCTCAATATAGATGAAAAAGAATATGGATGTCTGGGTATTTACAGGGCTTATGACCGTGATAGGCTGGTTTAAGTAATTACTTTACACACGTGTAACATTCACCAATTCTACCCATGATTGACACCATACTACTCAAATTTTTTAACTTTTACATATATCGCTCACTCCTTTCAAGAACGTCATAAATCAAAAAACTTGATTTCTCAGGAGAACGCATTTAAAGTTTAAAAATATAATACAATGTATTAAAAACAAATATCAAGCCACTTATTGAAATTTTTACTGTGCAATACATCTTTTTAGGTAAAACCTGAATGTTTTTTTGCCATTTGAAAAATATTTAATGTATTTAAAAAAATAATTAAACAATACCTTTTCTTCAAAATGCAAAAACAACATTTTCTGCCCTGTGGCGGGTAAATATTAAGTTAAAAATATGCCTCTTTTGCTGGGATATAGTACATTTTCTGGTCATTCCGAAAACATGCACAACTGAAAATTGACGATTTTTGATTTATGACGTTCTTGAAAGGAGTGAGCGATATGTACATATAAGTATATATATTGTTCAAATTCGAAACATATTGTTTGAATCGACCAGAATTTCACTGGAGACATCTATGGTGAAAAATTAAAAAAAAACAACTCCTAATTTGAGATAATCCAGATTTGTGAACAAGTATTTGGACACTCTCAAAATGTTGTAATTATAGAGAAACATGTAAAGAAAATCGATGGACTTTTTTCGGAAAACATGTTACGAATATTGCATACAACAAGGCGTTAAAGATTTTTTCCCCTCTTATTAGAACAATACGTTCCATACATTGTGCTATTGAGTAGTACTGTTTTTTTTAAACTAAATAGATTAATATTTAAATAAATCGCTATGAAAAACAATAAATTAAAAACATTATATACACGATAGTCTGGATATATATACTGATAAATTTATAAACTTTATAAAATAAAACAACTTTGTTTTAACCACTTTTTATTTTGTTGACGTATTCATTGCGCAATGCTCAATAAAAGCAACATTTAGGAGTTTTTTCCCCCGTTTTTTCAATCATATTTTCATATGGTGTACGGAGTGCGTGGAAGTTTTTAGTATCGTAAGGGAAGGGTAATTAAGTAATATCGATAACCTAACTATGAGTATTTCAATATTTAAGAATTAGCACATAAACCCTGACGATGATAAGGTTCTTGTCGAAACCGGTTGGATAAAGAGTACCAATAAAAAGTGGTTAAAACAAAGTTGTTTTATTTTATAAAGTTTATAGAATATGTCACAATGTATCTGTGAAAAACATTCAAGAAATATTGAATTTATATTTTTTTGTTAGAATATATAAAAAACTGTTAAGAGTTTTGTATTTTTTACATGAATTAAAATGGAAAAATTCAATCTAAAAATTTTAAAAAATCTCAACACGTATTTTTACTGCGTAAATAACACCGCCTTCAACTGTATTGAATATTTTATTGGTTTGAAATGTTTTTGTTTGTGTGTACTTAAAATTAAATTATGAATAACCCGCAAATCCTCTATTATTGGAGGCTAATTCGCAGATATGACGAGAGAGATAGATGGCAAGTAACTTAGTGTACCTGAAATCCTGAAATTTTAACAAAGTGAATGATGCAATAAAATTAGTTGTTCAAACAAAGGCCTAACAGCGGAAGCTAAATTATCAGTGCACAACGGGGTCCTAGTACCAACCCTAGTGTATGGAAACGAAGCATGAAGTTAGCAAAAGAAGGATGAAAATAAACTGAATGCTGCTAATATGCAATCACTCGAAAATCACTGTAAAACATTCGAAGGGTAAAATAAAAAAATAATTGAAGATCGAGATAACAATTATCGAAATAACTAAGAAATCAATTGTATATTTTACTTGATTATATCAATAATTCTTATCATTTTTATCTCAGTAGAGATGGTTTGGACACGTGGAACGAATGAGAGAAAAAAGAATGGTAAACAAAATAAAGGCGAATGTGCTTGGAAATAGTAGTAAAGGAACACCGAGGAAAACTTGGCATGGTTAAGTTATTCAAATACTTGAAAGTGTTATTGTCAGATATATGGTCAAGATTCGGAATAAGACAAAGAATGTACCATAATAATAATAATAAACCATATCCGCTCCCTAGGTGGAGCATATGGAGTCCACAAACTGTCTCCAGGCTTTTCTGTCTTTTCTCAGAATGTACCATAAGCTAAGCAAAATGGTGTGGCATTATATCCTCTCTGTCTACACGTGTGATGTGAATTTACCAAGTTTAGTTTTTGACTGATTTTTTATTGACCGCTTAATGGTCTCTGTCTACAATGTGATGTGAATTTACCAAGTTTAGTTTTTGTATGATTTTTTATTGACCGCTTAATGGTCACGTTGTCACTAATATCTGACTACAAAGAACAATTAATTTTACAGGTCGGAATGCTCTACTGATTTGCTTACATTAGAAATTCATTGGCCGATGTCCCTTTTATGGACAGTGAATGTTAATATGACTAAAGAAAGTGTGATATAGAATGCGATATCATTAATTCAAGTCAGGAACTTCGGGAAATTGAATTGAAATACTTAGGATGATACATTGGGAAAAAAATCAGGTTATACATACGAGTACATTGTTTTATACATCTAATAAAATTTGACATAGTTTTGGGCGGTATCGTATATAAAAATTACTGTAATGGAGTAAGTGAAAATAATAATTTTGTAAGTGAAAATTTAGTTTTCTCCCTAATAATTTTTTATTATTTTTTATTTAGCAGTCATCCAGTGAAATAAGTTTCTGCCAGTGTTAAGTCTTATTTTTGTTTAAAAAAATGAATATAAGAATATTTAATAATTAAAATAAATAACATAAACAAATCATAACATTTAGAGTGTGTCCCGAACACTTGAATTTCTCCACCTAGGAGTTATTTTTTACATCACAATGGTGCATAGGGCACTGCATGAAAATGATGCTATGTTAATTTCGTTGTTTATTATAATGAAGGGAAGATGATCGGCTCTGCGCTTCAGGTGATGTTAAAAAAATTGATTGATAATTTACTAATACGAGTATTTATTTAGACCCTCTTATTTTTCAAAACTGGCTGGCTAATAATCCCTGTCCCTTTATTTTTATTAAATAAATTTAAAAAAATCCTTAGATAAAAGACATTTTTTTTGTAAAATAAAAAAAAGACTAACCACACAGTAAATGTTAAAATTTAAAATGATATTAATTTTGCGTTTATCGTAATTAGATTATAGACCGTAGGTGTGTAAAATGTTCAATCTACTCGTATTTGTATGAATTACGTAGAATTACAGCAGTTTAATTGAAATGACTATTTCATTCTCAAAAAAGTGGAAAAAACAACAATTACGTTTTTTCAAAAAAAAATATGTACATTGTATCCGTAAGGTAAAAAATGGAGTGTCTGAGTAAAAATGTTTTCAATAATTAATATAACACTGTATTAATGCGATGCCTTATGCATCATTACCTCAGATAATTTTCGATGTGATTTTACATTTTTTCTGAGACTTATTTTTAGATTTGATTTGAATCGCGTCCAATAGAGATCTGTACAAGTCTAAGAGGGAGAGTTTTGTTCAATATTGGACACAAAAAGAAAGCTAAAGTAAGTTAATAATAACTCTCAAACCTTCAGAAGTCGCATCATCGCTGGCGTCTTCCTCGGGGAAGTCCACATCCACTCCTCTATCGGCCCTGTAGCTAACTTCCGCCTTCTGGAAGATGAATTCGGGCAGCCTCAGCTTGAACTCGTTGCTGCTCAGGATCCTTCCCATCCTGTCGAAGATGACTTTGTCGATGTTCTCGCTTGCGAACGCGCGCGAAGACTGTTCGCTGTATCCCAAGACATTGTCCAGATAGGTGAGTACCTTGACTTTCAAGCATTCAGTAGTGGATGGAGCTCCAAAGCACTCGTCGATGATTGAAGAAAGAAGCTCATCTCCACTATTGATCCTAGCAATATCATTACTGACACCCCTTCCTTCACACGCTACGATCGCGACCACCAAAACACAGATGAAACTCTTCATCTTTATACTATTATTATAACTTTTTAACTTATCAATAATTGTGACTGGTCATGTGGTGGTGTAGCTCGTTCAACAGTTGGCGCTCAAGTGGTGTTCGAGATACGTGGGATGGGTTTATATATGCCGTGGTAAAATGTAGCGGTGTGATGCAGATCGCATACTGATTGACCGCGAGGGATATTTGACCGCACGTGCCACTGGTGTATTTGGTAGTGAGGCTCCTTAAATACGCATTAAGCTTTATACTTGCAGCGAGGATGTAAGCAAGTAGATCGCAGGAACTGCGAGTCCAGTTCCGGTATTGGGGCGCCGCGCGACGCCGATTTTCGCGGGAATGAATGTTCAGACATGTAAATGCGTCGGCGTCGAGACGCGGTCTCGCATAGACACAAATAAAATATTTCTTGAATGTTTTCAGCAGATACTTTGTGGCAAATTTTATAAACTTTATAAAATTCAATAACTTAGTTTTAACAACTTTTTAAAAAGTGATTAAAACTAAATTATTTAATTTTATAAAGTTTAAAAAAATAAAATCTTCCTTTAAATAAAACTACTTTGCTTTTAACCACTCTTGTTTTTCGTATTTTTGGTAAGTAACTTGGTATTTCCACCAGAACTTTGTAATCTTCAGAGATTATATATTATGGAAATGTATTATACATATATGATGAATAGTATATATCCATCTCTGAAGATGACAAAGTTATTTATCGAAACCAGTTAAAGAAAAGTACCGAAAATAAAATTAATTTAAAAAAAAGTTAAAATAAAAAAAAAGTGTTATCAGCAGATACACTATATGCCATAGTGTATCTGCAAAAAATATTCAATAAAAAACAAACAAATTACGGGTTTTAAGATAAAACATTATTTCATACACAATATTTTGATAATCATTATTTTATTCACAGTAGTTTCCAAATCTTTGCTATATAATCTAGGTTTTTTCAGTTGAACTGACTGATTAACTATTACGCTGGTTCTCCCAGGGGTAGCCAGAGAGAATAGAACTCCACACTGATCTGTCTTTGCAAACAATCTTCGCCTCGTCCAAATTCATGCGTCTCTCCAAATTCAGGCTCTTAATTATAAAGTATTTGAAATACTTGATCATGTCAAGTTATTCTTTGATCTTCCTCCACTTCTACTACCAGCAACATTGGCTTCATAAATTAGTTTCACTATTCTTTCTTCACTCATTGAAATCAAATTTCCAAAACACCTCAACACACCTTTTTTAGTTTTATCGATAATGCTTCTCAGCTTTGCATTCATACCTTTAAGTAGTTATTTTTATTGACATCTCAATAAAGATGAAGAAAAATATGGAAGTCTGGGTATTTACAGGGCTTACGATACGTCACATGTGAATTCTCGGCACCATCTAACTCACATACATTTCATGAAGGTCTCTGCTAAATAAAAAGCTTCCTCAACTCAACCATAGATGGTATGGAGAACTTAAATATGAATAAACGTGTCAATTAAAGAACGCATATAACTTATGAAATTTAAGTAGGGTAGTTGTCAATCGTGGGTAAAGTAGTGAATTAAAACAAGTATATAAAGGATCACTTTTCTCAGTCTATGACAGGTCGCAAACTTTGTAAAAATACTCAGACTACCATATTATTATAATTTATATTTGAAGCACTAACTTTGTGCTTTTCCATTTTATAGTTAAAACGTAACTTATTATTTTTTGACATCTCATCAAAGACGAAGAAGAATATGGAAGTCTGGGGATTTACGGGGCTGACGACCGTCATAGGCTGGTTTAAGTGATCACTTTACACACGTGTAACATTTTATGAACACACTCAAAATGTTGTAAAATGTAACTTTGTTTTAAAATCACTGTAAATTTTAAATACTATTTATAGTGATTTTAAAACAAAGTTACATTTTAATAAGTTATACCATATTATTCTTCGTCTACGTTTGGATGCAAATATTATTTTTTGTTTTCTCTCTATTATGTATAAGGTAATGTATTGTTAGACAAAAACAATGTTTGCGCTTACGTAATAACTATATATATTTATATAATTCGTCACAATTATAAAATATGGTATTTTAATGAATATTTGAAAGATATTTGTACAAATTTTTTTTGTTGTTAAAAGCTTGACATGAAACGAGTTCCGGGACTTTATTTGTTTTAAGGAAGTCCGGTATATACATATGTATACACACACTAAAATAAACATTACATGAACAAAAAGAGGTTTGAAAATTTCAATTCCATATACGAATTTAACTGAGGCTAATACACTAAGAGGTACGTACGTTTTAGAGTGGCTCTTTATTGTTTGAAAGTGAAAAACGCATAACGATATGATATTATTCCGCGTTTCCATATTGAGCAATAGTGGTCGTATGAAAACTTTCATCGAGCTTTAATGATTTATATCCTGTTTCCAATTCATTCCTTGCCTACTAATTATCTAAATATTTTGCAAGGACGTGAGAAACTTAGTTAATGGTTAAAATGTCAACTCACTTCACGATCGATGCGATGGAGCGTCTTCGATTCCCGGTGCAGACTGAAAATTTGAATAATAAGAGTTCGCTAACCATTTAATAGGAAATCAGAAATAGTAAATACCACGTTGTCGTAAAATCAATAGTTATATAATAGATAACAACAGTAACGACGAAATCCTGACAACCTAAAAATTATTAACACGAAAAGTCATAAAGTCATTAATTTATTGTAACTGCTGACAGTTGGTAGAATTCCATATTGAATTGTTGGGTAATATATCCAAAATTAAACATGGTTTATTGGATTGAATTCTACATTTATTTATGTATATGTTAATACGTGACGCGTCAAACACGCACGAGTGTTTGATAATGTCCTAAGAAGACGAAACGCGTCAAACATCAAACACTAGTGCGTGTTTGACACGTATTAACATATACCTAAATAAATGTAGAATTCAAAGAAACCTTGTTTATTTTGGATATATTACCCAACTTATAATTAACGTGATTAATTTTGCGCCATCCTGTACATAATAGGCAAACATAATATTCTTAGACAACTAATGAATATAAAAAAATCATAGATAATGCATGTGCCATGATCGTCTTATCTCTCACCACGTGTCGGCACGTATGACGAGACACATCACTCAAAAAATTGACACAATTAATTCGGTTTAGACATTGAATAGCGGCTTTATTTCGGTTAGGAGGTTTCAGTGGCAAATTCCGTGGCCAGATATAGAGTTATTTTACGCAGGACCTCAACTCGCGATACGCATATTAATCATCGATCATAACGCACACATATCATTGTCCATATTTTGTCCTACTCCATAGTGTAGTGATCACCACATTCGCCTACCATTCTGGAAGTCCTGAGTTCGATTCTTAGGGGATCAAAATAAAAATGAATTAATTATTCTCTTAATCTGACAAGTAAATAAGGCTGCAGTCATCTCAGGATGTCTGAAAATTGTAAACGGAATAACCCCGATATCGCTCACTCCTTTCAACAACGTCATAAATAAAAAATCGACAATTTTCAGTTGTGCATGTTTTTGGAATGTCCAGAAAATGTACTATATCTCAGCAAAAGCGACTTATTTTTAACTTAATATTTACCCTCTATAGGGCAGAAAGTGTTGTTTTTGCATTTTGAAGAAAAGGTATTGCTTAATTATTTTTTGAATATTTAATTATTTTTCAAATGGAGAAAAAAACCTTCAGGTTTTACTTCAAAAGATCTGTTGCAGTGAAAAGTTCAATAAGTGGCTTGATATTTATTTTTAATACATTTTATTATATTCTTAAACTTTAAAAACGATCTCCTAAAAAATCAAGTTTTTTGATAAATGAAGTTGTTGAAAGGAGTGAGCGATATGAAGATCAGCAGCAAAATTAAAATAAATAAAACTTGTGTGCGACATATCATGACATATATGATTGAATGCAGAGCGGACACCGCAGTAACTGAAGGTTTGTTTTGTTTCTTCTAGCTAAAACCATATTTTATTTTAATCTGTGTTGGAAGCAGGAAGAATAAATTACTGTGGACCAATCAGGAACTTGTCAGCATTTGCTCATTGCTGGGAGGAAACCACGTTGCACTCCTCAGGAGAAGGCGGACTGTTGACTGTCATCAGCAGACCTTCCGTTCCACTAGAAGAAGGTTAGGGATTTTGTGTAGTAGCTTGGTTTATGGTACCAATGTCCTTGACCCCTTTATCATGTATGATACTACCTCTCGTGACAGTTCCTTATGAACTATCACGGATCTGATGTCAGATAGGTCCTTCCCAGGCTCCTGTAACACGCCTCCAGCTGTTGTCTTTGAAATCTGAAAAAGGGGCATAGCATCAAAAGGTGAGAAACATCTTGAGGTGTCTCATCATTTCACGTACAGCTTGCAACTTAAAGGAGCTTGAAACGATGCAGATAGTTCATGAACCCCCGTGACCTGTAAGGTCGACGGCAGGGCTAATCACATTTCCTTCATGTATTCAAGTGTCAAGATAGCATGGTTATAAACGATGCAGTGCCCTATGCACCGTGGGATACGGATAAGGGTTGGAAAGGAAATACATATCACAAGTATGATGGACCCACTTGATATATTGACATTCAATATGTTTGAAGGATGATATGTGTTACGTTTTATTGTTTATTACTTATTTATTACGAGTACTTATTTTATATAAATATTTATGGGAAAAATGTAGTTACCATGTAATATAAAAATGTAATTATATTACAATATCAGATATAATAATTGTGAAACTCATATAAGGAATACACGAATAAATAAATGATAAATAATTCATAAAAATTAAAATGTAACTTTGTTTTAATATCACTGTAAATATTTTATTTTAACTTAATTATAATGTCATAATATGATATAATATAATAAAATATTTATAGTGATTTTAAAATAAAGTTACATTTTAATTATAAAATGGAAAATCACAATGTTAGTGCTTCAAATATAAATAATTCATTCTAAAAATTTTTCCTTTCAACCGCTATATATTTATTTCTTACAATAATTAAAGAAAACACTTTGTTTTTTACCACTTGAGTTTTATTATAGACTACATGTTTCAGAAGTTAAACTTCCATCATTCAGGTCTGTATAGTTATTATACAGACCTGAATGATGGAAGTTTAACTTCTGAAACATGTAGTCTATAATAAAACTCAAGTGGTAAAAAACGAAGTGTTTTCTTTAATTATTGTAACATGTCTTACCACAAAGTTAATGCCGAAACAATAAATAAAATATTTATTTCTTCATATCATGTATATGTGAAGGGTGTGGCGATACAGTAAATTATTTCGAATCCTTCTTAGGTTCTCAACCAACTATCTAACCATCACGCAGCTTCCCCGTAGGAGTAGGCGGAGAGAATAGAACGCCACACCAACCTGTATTTGAACACAATCATCTCCTCTTCCACATCCATGCATCTCCTCATAAATACTCGCCGATTATTCCGACTCCTGACCTAACCGCTTTTTCAAGCATTTGAAATACTTGATCATACCAAGTTTTCCTCAGTTTTCTTCTTTTTCTAAAATTCTGAAATTTAATGATAGTTTTTCAACCCTGATTATTGTATTTGCTAATTATTTTATTATACTATCGACCGAGGTGAGTTTCATCTTCATTAAATCCAGATAATATTTTCGTTCACAATTTTAGTATTGTTAATCATATGAATGATACCAATAAATATTTTTTTAATAAACTGTCATGGAAAAAATAGATAATAAAAAAAAACAAAAAATCGATTAGCAAATCATCTTGCTTGTCAAATATAAACACGACTAGTTTAGAGATCATGAGTTGTTCTCAACACCCACCGGTTAAAAATACAAACATTTGTATTTTCATCCGTTGATGAGAACATATCGCTCACTCCTTTCAAGAACGTCATAAATCAAAATACTTGATTTTTCAGGAGAACGTTTTTAACGTTTAAAAATATAATACAATGTATTAAAAATAAATATCAAGCCACTTACTGAACTTTTAACTGTGCAACAGATCTTTTTAGGTAAAACCTGAAGATTTTTTCTCCATTCGAAAAATATTTAGTTTATTTAAAAAAATAATTAAACAATACCTTTTCCTCAAAATGCAAAAACAACACTTTCTACCCTGTAGCGGGTAAATATTAACTTAAAAATATGCCTCTTTTGCTGGGATATAGTATATTTTTTGGACATTCTGAAAATATGCACAACTGAAAATTGACGATTTTTGATTTATGACGTTCTTGAAAGGAGTGAGCGATATATACATAGTTCTTGAAACTAGTCTTGTTTATATTAAAATACTGAAAATGTGGTCTTATAAAAGTGTTTTATATATTTTGAATTTAAACTCTTATCATTCTAGGTTCACATGGCGTTATACCATTCAAAAAATATACAAAGTTAACGATGAATGGTAAGGAGATTGTTATTAATATAATATAACTTTATGCATTGGTAAATACCATATCGCTCACTCCTTTCAAGAACGTCATAAATCAAAAAACTTGATTTTTCAGGAGAACGTTTTTAAAGTTCAAAAATATAACACAATGTATTAAAAATAAATATCAAGCCACTTATTGAACTTTTTACTGTGCAACAGATCTTTCTAGGTAAAACCTGAAGGTATTTTCTCCATTCGAAAAATATTTAATATTTAAAAAAAAAATATTATTCATTACCTTTTCTTCAAAATGCAAAAACAACATTTTCTGCCCTGCAGCGGGTAAATATTAAGTTAAAAATATGGCTCTTTTTCTAGGATATAGTACATTTTCTAGGCATTCCGAAAACATGCACAACTAAAAATTGACGATTTTTGATTTATGACGTTCTTGAAAGGAGTGAGCGATATAACAAAGTCAATTTTAAAATACAAAATATAAGTTAAAAATATGTTTTTATAGGGAAATCAAATAATAAATTTTAAAATGTATATTTTTTCATTCTTCGTTTATTAAATAAATATTAAAAATACAATAAATTATTTTTTATACAACATCAATCGTCGAGAAGCTATTTTAAAACATATTCACGGTATATTACCCTGTTCTGTTTTTCAATCGCCTCATATGGTATACCATATCGTCCTAAACTCACGACTTGCTTTCATGACGTCCAAATTTTTTGGTGACCAGTACGTTGAAGAAGTCGGTGATCAATTTTGAATCTCCTACATCTTATTTGCGACTGAGATATGTTTGTTTTTCATTTTATTTTTATTGTCATTGGAAGTGTTTTTGCGTCGTGTGAGTGAGGTGTCGCTTTTTCATGGTGAATGGTCTTTAAGCATAGGCATTGTAAGCCAAGTTCTGGGCGCTGATGATGGGTTCATCCATGGATCTGGCTCTATAGTTGTTGGCCATGGCTTCCCATGGTCCATGGGAGATCTGAGGAGGAGCATGATCGGCAGCGAGCTGGAAAAAAAAAACAAAGTTATATTACAAACAATAAAATAAAACGATATTACGTAGGATACTTTGTCATCAATAAGTCGGAGTCTTGAAGCTTTCTGGAGTTGTTGTTTTACAGTCACACCGCTTCCCTAAAGGGGTAAGCAGAGAGAATCGAACGCCACACCACTCTGTATACTGCAAATATTCTTCGCTTCTTCTACATTTCATAGATCTCCTTATACAAACCCGCACCACACCAAAAAGTATTTTCTATGAAAGTAGACTGAATGCAGCAGTAAAGTAGTCGAAATGTATGTGTGGTAAAAACGATTTTAGATAAGATATTCGAGTGAATGAATAAAGAACAAATGCAAAGTTAAGAAAAGCATTATCGATAAAATTAAGAAAGGTGTGTTGAGATGATTTGGTCGTGTGAATCGAATGAGTGAAGAAAGGATAGTTAAACAAATTTATGAGGCGAATGTGATTGGTAATAGAAGCAGAGGATGACCGAAGAAAACATTGGCATTATCAAGTATTTCAAATACTGAAAGTGGTCAATTGAGTCAGAATAATTATCGGGTAAATATGAGTTGATACACGAATGTGGAAGACGCGAAAATTATATTTAAAGACAGATTATTGTGGCATTCTTTTCAGGGACCAGTCTCGGGAAATTTAAAATAAATATTAGAGTGTAAAATCACTGATACTTATTTTCACCCCGACCTGGGAATCGAACCCGGGACTTCCGGCGCGGTTGCTAAACACGCTAACCATTACACCACAGAGGCGGACATACTAAGTAAATACTTCCTAGTACTAAGTACACACTTAGTAAATACTTCTAAAATTTCTTAAAATATTGTGATAGGGTCTTTGAAAATGATGCGGAATGCATCGAAACACGTCGGCTGTCCAAACTTAAAACACAGTAAGGAACATTTTTTTGCATTTTTGGACTAAGAAGAATCTACTTAGTCCAAAAATGCAAAAAAAACGTACTACAAAAAAATGTCCCTTACTGTGTTTTGAGTTTGGACAGCCGACGTGTCACAATACGTTTTAAGAAATAGTAATATTTGCCAAGTAAAACTTAAATAAAAACTTTTTAAATTAATGTTTTACTTAGTAAATACTACTATTTCTTAAAATATACTGTGACACGTGTTTTGTGGGATAGATTTTACCACAAAGTGAATGCCGAATTAATTAATGAAATTAAACAGAAACGCCTAAAGGAATTGTTAAACATGTACCTTCTTGCACAGCTGGAAGACAGCGAGGGCCATAGAGATGACAAAAGAGAAGAAAGACAGCTGAAGGGCGTTCCAGGCCTTCAGTCCAAGAACTCCAAGGGCCAGAGGAACCAAGGTCATGACTTTGAGAAGAATGAACACCAGGATGGGCACGATGATCTTCTTCAGCTTGGACTTGCGAGGTTCGGCTCCTGAGCTCCTCTCTTCCTCTTCAGCGAACTTGACGTTGACGTTCAGCTCTTCGGTATCCAGGTTTCGGGGGCTGACGGTGACCTTGGCTCCGGCTACGGGGAGCTTGAAGGTCACGTCGTGGCTCTGCAGGTACTCCTGGACGACGTCGAAGAAGTCGCCTCCTTCTGAACGGGCTGTCAGTTCGTTGCCGCTGTAGCTGTTACGGACGACTTCCACAGATTCTGACACCTAAGAGGAATGACATAATATATCCATGATATAAGAAGGGTTAATTATCAGGTTTTAAGAGAAAAATAGCTCATTGATGTGTTGTCGTGGTAGTGATAATGTCAGGTGATGAAAGTTTCGATAAGTATTTTTATGACTCAAACATTGAATATCATAAAATAACTAGATACTTAGTTTTTCCAAGTTTATTTTATTTGACCAGTGACCGGGTTTCACTGGTCAAATAAAATAAATGTGGAAAAAACTATAAAGTTGTAATTTTATTCTATAAAATGCAGTTTCACCAAGAAATCTAGTACAAAACTTAAATCAAATCAAACATTGAAGTTTTTAAAATAATATGAACACACAAAAGAGAAATCTAAAATATGCATTAGTTAATTGTTGTTATTCAGATAAACCCGTACAATATATTATTTAAAAAATCACAATATTAAAATACTAGTCTTTTGTTAAATTATAATGTATTTTCGGCAACAACCTGTTGCCCTCTTCAGGGTTTTTTGAATGACGACAATTTAAGAATGTCTGAATTAAATTAATTTTTATTTGTGCATAATTACAATAGTTTTAAAAGGATCAAAACTAATTTGTGAATGTGTAATATATATGTTTAAATCAAACTTAATTTGTTTAAGATATATGTAAACTAATGTGCGGATAAGGGTTAGAAGCCAAGTGAGTCTTAATCACACCTAATGGTAAAAAATTACTTATATTTATATTAACCCCACTGGATATCGAACCCGGGATCTCCAGCACGGTAGCCAAATTTGCACTACACGCTACGAAGGTTAAAAGTAAAAAAGGATATTTTTTTTTTAAATACGGAACTAATTAACAATAAGACGAAGAGGTAAATTGAGAATTAGGCATGATGAAATGTAGAGAAAACAATCGTACATCGGATGCGGTATTCCTGCGGAGCAAGCTTGTTAGGATGACAGGGATAAAGAAAGATGAATGGCCCGAGGGAGAAACCTTGTCAGGGTAGACTTCAGTTAGCCAAATAACTAGGTGTAGAATTTGGGATAATTTAAATACCGCCATTTTCGTCAAATACTATTGTACCAAAGGCTCTTGTTGAATATATTGTTTTAATGTGCTTTAGAATTAACTCAGCAATGTAAAATAAATTCAGAAGAAACAAAATAATTTTAAAAAAAAATGTATAAAAGAAGGTATTTAATAATAATTTTGGATAATTTATGCAACTCCATATTCGTAAAATACTATTGTACCATAAGGGTCTTTGCTGTCTATATTATTTTATTATGTGTTAATGAATTGATTTAGCAATATAAAATAAATTTAGAGGATATAAAATAATTTTTTAAAATATGTGTAAAAATAGTGTATGAATTTAATAATATTTTTAGATAATTTAAATAGCTCTATTTTCGTAAAATGCTACTGTAACTCAAGGTCGTTTGTTGTGTATAATATTTTTATATCTGTTTTGAAATAAAATAAATTAATGGAATACAAAATAATTGAAAAAAATATGTGTACTTAATAATATTTTTTTATAATTTATAAAACGTCATTTTCATAAAATACTAAACGTAAAGTACCATAAAGGGCGCTGATAATTTAAATATATGTTTTGGATTGCATTCTGCATTGTACTCCTAAATCACCTGGTAGGAATCCTTCTTGAAGATGGTGTCCAGGAGAGATAGGACCTTGAACTTCATGCAGGCGATGGCGTCATTCCCTCCAGAGCATCCCGACCTCATTTCCTCCACCATGCCATCCATGGGGGTCCCCTTCCAGAAGGCTGGCTTGGCAGGCTGTGCGGCTACTCCCATCAGAGCCAGGCCCAAAAAACACAACACTTTTCCGTTCATGGTGCTTTTGATTATGCCAAACAAGTGACTTGTTGCTGCAATGAAGGATGGATCGCTACTGATGACTTCGAGGAGTGGGCGAGGTTATTTATACCCCCATTTGATCGCCGGTTCAAAAGTGAATCCTGAATCAACACATCGGTTTACACTTCACCGTTTGGATCAGCTATCGAAGGAAAGCGATTTTCAAGTCTTCGCAACCAAAGGACATAAGTGTCACCATAACTCATCCAATTTTCTCTTTCTGCTTTTGTAATTGTCAAGTACCTTGTCGGTTGAACTGCACATCCTATTTTGATTTGCTGTTCTATTTTTTGTCCTTTTCTTTCTTGCTTTATGATTGATAAGGATGTGTGTGACGGGTATATCGAGTGTAGTGTCTGAATTGCTATGCAGTGCGGTGAACGCGAGAGCTTCTCGCTTTGAATTTAAACGATTTCGAAGTATTGGCGATTCCTTCAACTTGAACTCTCGCGTTGACTTTAACATTGATTTCTTCAATTAAATTACAATATTATTTCGATTTGTTTTGAGGGTGTTACGCGTCGTTCTGCTGTAATACCAAGAATTGCTGGTAATACCATTAACAGTGAGATAATAGCCATCAAAACATAGAAACACACCAAGCAAAACTTACCTCATTTGATTAAAAAAAAAAGAATTGATTGCACTAGTAATTTTTTTGTTGTGTTTCAGTTCTTATGCTTAGATTCTGATTCTAGACGTCAAAAAACATTTTAATTTCCATTTTTAGCATCTAAAGTTTGCTTTTGTCTGATTTACGTCGATAAGTAAGTTATCAGAAAACTTCTTCAAACCCTTATCCGCACCCCGATGGTGCATAGGGCACTGCATCATATAAACGCAGTATTATCTTGATCGTTCACACATGAAGGAAAGGTGATCATGCCCTCCACATCAGGTACCAGTCCAGGGTAATATTGAATAAATATTAGAGTGAAAAAATCATATATTTATTTGATCCCTCCGAGGAATCGAACCCGGGACCTCCAGAACGGTAGCCGAGCGTGCTGACCATTACACTTTGGGGGCGGACAACTCATATATCAGAAAACTACTTGAGCTATTAATTTTTCTTGATTTTTTGTTATTTTACGTTTATTACAAGTCTTGAGTTAATGATTTTGATGTTCGACAAAAACTTTGATAACCATAATTTACAAAAAATATTTGTACAAAAACTGATTTTTCTTGAAAATCCAAAATATCGCTCTAGTTTTTAAAAAAGCAAACTTTGATCAGAGAATTAGTTTTTATTTTATTTGTAGCATATGTAGGTTTAACCAAAATATCACATGCAGAAGTCAAACCCAAAAATCGTGTTGACCGGTGTTATTATTCAATAAAGTTGTCCTTTTGTTGAATGTGGTCTTATACAAGTGTTTTATTTTTAATTTTACTAATTAATTCAGCAATTTTTTGTGGTAATATCTTTTATTTGTTTAATAAATAGAGTCCAAGTTACACAACATAATATAAGTTATTTTTATCTTCATCAGAACCCAATTGTTGGGGCATTTATTTTTATATTAGTATTTACCAAATAAAAGTAAAATGTATTAATATTACCAAAAAGTTACACTTGGATCAATTAATGAAATAAGTTAATTTATTCGTTGAATCGGTGGTCAGGAGTCATAATCGGAGGAGGAATAATTGGCGGGTATATATATATTTAACGTGGTAATATTTTTCTTTGTAAATTGGGTGTAAATAATATGTAAAGTGGGTGTATAATGATAAAATAAACAATGTGTTGCTTTGTAATTAAAGTATATAATTAAAGTTTATTCTTAATTAATCTTTACAATATTTTTTCTATCTATCTATCTGATTCTGACAGTTCAGAATATTTTTTTTTTTTATCGGATGTCTTTTGTTTTATTCTGTGCGACGCATGCGACATCTGGTGGTAGAACTGTTTTATGTAGGTACTATTTGTAAGTGCTTAATAAAATGTATAGGTAGGTATTTTATTACATATATATACAGATGCAGATGATTCTTAAATACAGTTTGGTGTGGCGTTCCATTTTCTCTGCCTTCCACTGCGAGGAAGTGGCGTCATGTTTAACAAATTAGTTTTAATCAAAAAACCTTTAAAAAATATATATAAATTCATTTCAGCGTTTTTATTTTAGTTTAGTATGTCACTCGATTTTGATTGATGTCAATTCGATACGAAATTCTCGGCCAATAAGAATTCCTCGTATACAATGCAGTACTTCACTATTTTCACCGCAACCGCTAGGTGCCATGTAAGGAAAGGCAGGCGTCGATGAAATTCGCTTTTCATTTTTCATCCGCTTCGAATCCGTTACCATTATTTCCGTTTCATCGCAAAGAATGCCCCATGGATGCTTTTAATATGTATGTATGTAGCATTTACACACAAACACACACACACACACACACATATATATATATATGTATATATATATATATATATATATATATATATATATATATATATATATATATATATATATATCGGTAGTGTAATGGCAAAGGGTCTAAAATGTCTAAAATAGTGTGTTCCATAATCTGGCAAAAGGATATAGCTGTAGTTGCAATACTTATTTAGTTAATTAAAATGTGTACATATATTCATATATAAAACAAATGAGTTATTTAATTTCACAAGTTTGTTTTTGATCTTCTTTAAAATTTGGTCTGAGACAGATACACCATACCCCTTATTTTACAAATTCGTAAATAAAAACTATTTAATCCTTTTGAATTTAAAATTATTTTATTTTTTTATTAATTTCATTAATTGATTTGCCAGTTGCTTGTGGTAATATCCGTTTACTGTTTATTTAATTTTCACTTATTAAATACAACTATTTCTTATTATCTGTTGTAACATGTGTTTCGATGCATTCTAGATCATTTTCAAACACCGTATAATGATGCGGAATGCATAAAAAACGTGGCACAATAGATTTGAAGAATTAGGGTATTATTAACAAATAAAACTAAAAATAAAAATGTTTTTATTTTTTATTTTATATTTTAATTTGTGTTGGGAACAACAGGGATAATAAAGTGTGGGGACAATCAGGATATTCTCAGCATTTGCTCATTGCTGGGAGGAAACCACTTAAAACCCCTCAGAAGCCGGACTGCTGACTGTCGTCAACAAGCCTTCCATTCCACTAGAAAAGGGTTCGGCAGTTTGTGTCCTAGCTTGGTTTATGGTACCAATGTCCTTCACTATTTTTATCATGTATGATACCACCTCTCGTGAGTTCCTTATGAACTATCACGGATCCGATGTCGGATAGGTCCTCACCCAGGCTCCTGCAACGCGCCTCCAGCTGTTGTCTTTAAAAACTAAAAAAATAGATGGATTTTAGCATAAAGTGACTGCTGAATCCATTATTGAAATAAAAAATTTACTTTTCTTTGTACCTAGCAAAAATTATATTTAAAAAATTTAGAAAAATAAACATTCAGAAAAATAAACTTTATCTAGTGTTTTGGCATTGACTTTAAGGAGTGACTTATTTAATTGAACATTTGTTTTTATAAGACCGGTTTTGAGTAAACACGACTAGTTTCGAGAACTAAAGACTTAATGTGCAAAGGCAAATAGCCGCAAGTTAAAAATAGTTGTTTTGAGATAAACGCGTTTATAGTAAACTTAAAATGATGCTTTTTGCCAAAATATGTATCAATTTAATACAATTTTGCGGCTACTTGGATAATGAATATCTCAGTTGAGGAAAGAAATATAGCGAAATCTGTGATTGTACATGATAGAGGCCAGTTATAAGAATGCTTTGAGCCGTGTTACGCTAAAAAGCCGCAACTTGAGTTACTGCTAGTTGCCTTTACACATTACAGATATTCTCATCGACGTTTATACTTTATGATTGTTAATGAGAACTTCAGTATTGTTGTAGAAGTTTTATTGTATCCATATGATGTAAATGAAAAATTTCAGTAAGTTTTACTTTCAAATTTTCAAGTCTAGATATCAGTAGCACTATTGATGACACGCCATATTCATGAATAAGAACTATGTCAGACATATTAATACATATCCTTGATTCGATCTATTGAACGCGGTAGGTACAATTATAATGAAAATTAAAACACGCTTTAGTGCGTCGAGTTCCGTTATGCAGCGATACTAGAAAGCTAGCGAAATCCTTTCCTAAACTTTTTAATTTCATGAGATCCGGATAACTCGGAACTAAATAGAAATATTATTTTATCACATATGAAGAAGAAAATGTAAGTCTGGGCATTTACGGGGCTTACGACCGCTATAGGTTGGTTTAAGTGATCACTTTACACATGTGTAATATTCATCAATTCTATCCATGATTGAAAACCACACTACTCAAACTCTTTTAAAGTTCTATATATATGATCTAATTTCGAAACATTGTGCTTGTTCTATCAGATGAATGTGCGGCAAAACGTTGTGTGATAGATATTCGAATGGTGATATAAGGAAAGAATGCAAGCCTAAGATAAGCATTCCAGATAAAATTATGAAAGGTGTGTTGAGATGGTTTTGGCCATGTGAATCGAAGGAGTGAAGAAAGGATTGTAAAAAAATTTATGAGACAAATGTGGTTGATAATAGAAGCAGAGTAAAGACCGAGGAAAACTTGGCATGATTAAGCATTTCAAATACATGAAAATGGCTAGGTCTGGAGTCGGAATGATCGGCGTGTATGTATGAGAAGATGTATGAATGTTGAAGAGGTGAAGATTGTGCGCAAAGACAGATTGGTATGGCATTCTATTCTCTCTGCCTACCCTTGTGGGAAGCGGCATTATGGTTAGTACGACATACATCTTTAATGTCACCTCATTTCATTTTTAACAAAACTGAAGCTATTTTAACATTTTTGACATTTCAACACAGTTGATGAAGAATATAGAAATCTGGGTAAATATCTTTGAATACAGGACAAATCGCTCACTCCTTTCAACAACGTCATATATCAAAAATCGTCAATTATCAGTTGTGCATGTTTTTGGAATGCCCAGAAAATGTACTATATCCCAGCAAAAGCGGCATATTTTTAATTTAATATTTACCCGGTACAGGGCAGAAAATGTTGTTTTTGAATAAAAAAAAAAGGGGTATTGTTTTTATTTTTTGTTTAAATATCCTAAATATTTTTCAAATGGAGAAAAAACTATATTTTTCAAATGAATAAAAAGTTCAATAAGTGGCTTGATATTTATTTTTTAATACATTTTATTGTATTCTTAAACTTAAAAACGTTCTGCTGAAAATTAAGTTTTTTGATTTATGACGTTCTTGAAAGGAGTGAGCGATATATCAAAAATCGTCAATTTTCAGTTGAGCATATTTTCCGAATACACAGAAAATGTACTGTATCCCAGTAAATGCGGTATATTTTTAACCTACCTTTTAATATTTACCTGCTACAGGGCAGAAAGTGTTTTTGCATTTTGAAAAAAAGGTATTGTTAAATTTTTTTTTTGAATATACTCAATATTTTTCAAATGGAGAAAATAGATTCAGGGTTTACCTAAAAAGATCTGTAGCATAGTAAAAAGTTCAATAAGTAGCTTCATATTTATTTTTAATACATTTTATTATATTCTTAAACTTAAAATATTGAAGAAGAATATGGAAGTCTGGGCATTTACGGGGCTGACGACCGTCATAGACTGGTTTACGTGATCACTTTACACACGTGTAGCATCCACCAATTCTACCCATTATTGACAACCACACCACTCAAATTCTTGGAAGCTCTATATATATGAATCAATTTTGCGAGATGTCAAAAAATAAAATGAAAATGACTCCTATTATTGGAGATAATCCAGATTTGTGACCAAGTATTTGGACACACTCAAAATGTTGTAAATATATAAAAGTATTGTTATATTTTTCTTACTATTGTTAAATTTTATGGTTAGCTTATTTTTTTACATTTTGATTGCATCTGTTTTGTTTTTTTGATCGGGATAACTATAAATTATATAAACTCTTTAGATAATTAATAAAATAACCAAAAAATTTTGTGTTTTTGTTTGGTTAAGGAGTAAAATAAATTTGTGAGTTTGAATTTTGTATTGACATACAGTATCGAACAGATTAGTTGAAACAAAACTTTTTTTTCGTGTTTTCAACACCCTCTAAAAAAATGTTTTGGGGGTGTTTCTCGTATTATGGACCAGGGCTGCTTCTTTCAGTGACTGAGATGATGAATAGCGAGTAGTATCACCTAATTCTACTGGAAAAGATACTACCAGAGATACAAAAACGAAGGTCAAATGGTAATGGAATATTTTAGCGGGATTTAACCCCCTGCCACAAATCCAAAAAAAATGATGAAAATTTTCACACAAAAACAATGAACTGCGTTGGACTGCTCAAGAATTTCACCAGACATAAACCTAATTGAAAATGTATCGGCAATCTGTAAAAATCGGCTCTCCAAAATTGATTGTAATCAATTTTGGAAACGCTCATTTTGTCCATAATTCAGGTATGGTTTTGAGACGAAAAACTGGCATCCACGTGCCAAAACCTTATATAATAGATGCCAAGAAGAGTAAAATCTTTGATTGAGCCCAAATGAGATCATATTAAATATTATTTAGTGATATAACTAATAAACAAAACATTTTACAAAACTTTTTACGAAAACACAACAAAAAAGTTCAATTAATCTGTTCGATACTGTATACGATACGTAGAGACAGACGGTATAACGTTTGAAATATTTTGTAAGGGAGTCAGAAAAAAACAGAGTAATGATTCATTTTTTTATTTATTTCATTAAATAATTAATAAATAGTCGTCAATAAATTAAATTCATTCATCCTCATAAGTATCATAGCCACTTTTAGCAAGTAAAAAGTTTTTTCTTCGCTTATGACAATATCGAGCTTTGATTTGGAAATTGATTTCGAACCTCGAAAATTGGACACAAAATTTTTTAGCATTATACATATTTACAAAGAAAACACAAAAAAGAAAATAAAAAGAAAAAAAGAAAAAAAAATAGGTAATGATCATCTTAAATATCATAGTGTAAATAAATATATAAAAAAATCATACAAAAGAATTCAAAGATTTAAAACAAAACAATATATTAACATTTTGACATCTCAACAAGAATAAAAAAGTTTGAGTATTTAAAGAGCTTGTGACCTGTCATAGGCTTATTAAATGAAAAGGAACTCAAGATTTGTGAACAAATATTTGGACACACTCAAAATGTTGTGAAAACAATATATATAGTCATTTATTTGAAAATTGTTTGCTGTTGAATTTACTTGTGTTTTCGTAAAAAAGAATGTTTTCAAAGCAGTATTTTATACATTTATTAAGTGAATAATGTTTAAAATATTATAAAATATGAAATAATTAAAAAAATAAATAAATAAAAATTATTTAAGTTTTGCTTGGTAAATATCACTATTTATATTAAAAGTGGTATTTACCAAGTAAAACATAAATTAAAAATAGATAGATATTATCACAAAGTGACTCAAAGTGACACATCAATCAATGAAAGTAAAAAATAATACAAATGATCAAATTTTGGTGAATCAACTATCGAATATTATTACATACTTATACGAAATGCGAAGAATTGGTTTAAGTTCAGGGCTGTATGTCAATCAACTATCGAATATCGTCACTTGCGAATGTGTCTACGTATAGGGCTTCCAACCCTGCAGGGTCAGTAAGGGTTGTAAGGCAGTGCTGTCTACATCTGGGCCCCATAGGCCAAGTCGTGGGCATTCTCTAGAGCTCGCGCCCTGTACGGCCCGTGGGGTTGGTCCCACCCTTGGGGCGCGGGGATGTGATCCACGTGATGCTCGTGATGCTGGGGGTAGTGGATCAGCTCGTAGTTGACCACCTTCGGCTTCGTGAACTTGAAGATCACCATGGCGGCTGAAAATGATTTTTTCAATCATTAGGAGGAGGTTTAACTGCTTAATATGGTCTAAATTAGTTGTAGGGTTCATTTATGGATTTACATGAGGCAAATCGAGTTGATATAACGAAGTTATGGAAGGTAGTATGGTGTAAACAGTAGCAGTTTTGACTGGAGGTACTGGGTTTGATTTTCAGATGGAGGTCAAATAAATATAAATGATTTTTTAGTCTAACATTATTTCAATATTACCCTGGACTGGTAACTAAAGCGGAGAGCTAATCACCTTTCCTTCGCGTGTTAACGATTAAGATAATACTGCGTTCATATGATGTAGTGCTCTATGCACCATCGGGTGCGGATAAGGGTTTGAAGAATTAAACTAGTCCAAGCTTTTACGACGATATGCTTATATTAGGGTAAATGGCTCATTTTTATCTTGGTTTGATATACTAAAGGTGTAAAGCAGGAATGCGTAATGTCACCGTGGCCTTTTTATTTCTAGAGACTTTTCTGAAGATTTTAACATTTATTTATCTTATTTAACAGAAATCAGGACCATCCATCGACTACTTTTTGAGTTTTGAGGAACAAAAACATACGAAGCAGAATTTGTAATTCAGATTATTTAATAAAAATTGCCACATGTCAAAAGGCAGTAACAGAGTAGTCAAAAAAGAACGTAGATTGTCATCGTTTTGACTTATGACTAACTTAAAGAAAAGCATTACTTACAAAATAATTTTGTTCGAAATAATTGATTTTCTTATTTTAACTTAATAATTATATGGAAGTAAACAGCTTCTTCGTCAAGACCAATTAGAACTAATAATGTCTTGAGGAAGACGATGTTTGATTGGGAACTGGTTGACATTACCGTATAAGTATGTTTAAAATATAAAGCGATTTTAAAATAAGTTAATGTGTAAGTTGTAAAATAATTATTATATTTTAATTATTTGTAAAATAATGACATGTTTTAAGGACTAGTTTTTAAATACAAAAACATAATTAAACTAACCATATCATAGTGTCCGAAAATATTAAAAAATGTTTGGCTAAAAATGGGGAGAAAATGTTTCCACTCTCTTATTAAAAAAAAAACAAAATTAGCTACTCTCACGATGTGTCTTCTTCTTCCTCGTCATTCTCTGTTCTAGTCTAGTCTGTAGAGAGATGAACGACAACTAAATTTTATGTATAGTTGTCGGTCACCTCTCTTAATATACTAGTATCCTCTTGCTACTGCTGAATTACGGCATTCTTGAAGTCATCTAGTGGGAATCTTCCTCTTCTTCTACTACCTTCGACTCCTCCCTTAGCTATTAACTTTTCAAAACTACTATCGTTTCTCTGGCGATGTATCCAAAAACTGAAGGATTTGTCTCAAACAGACGGAGAAACCTATATTTTAGGTTAGTTTATAATCCTGATATCTTGCATCGCATTGAAATACATGTACCGGAGAGTTACGTTAGAGCCAGGCAACACAGACCATTTGTTCTTCCTGAGTGCAGAATCAATTAACCATCGGTAATGCCTGTTGGGAGGATGATTGGTCTGCTAAATGGCCTACCAATAAAAGTGGATCTGTTTCATCTCAGTAATACTAGATTTAGGCAATTCCTCTCGGATTTTATAATATAATGTATAACACATTGGTGATTAAGTTTTGTCTTGTGATTTTTCTTTTCTCTTTTGGAATGTTTAATAATTTTTTCGATGCTTTCTTTCAAACTTTCTGTAATTTTCTTTTGTACATAAAAAATATATATGTAAATGTACGTACATTGTGAAATTGTTAATGAAAAATAATTGTTTTTTTTACCATTTGAGTTTATTTTATTACGACGACTAGTTTCAGAAGCTATGCTTCCATCTTCAGGTCTGAATGTAAACTCTTTTAACAATTCATCATGTCTTACTACAAAGTGAATGCCGAACCAATAAAGAAAATAAGCTCATTGTTTTTGGCTTTGCTGTCATGTATATGTTAATTTAAATAAATAAATATTGTAGGTAAAAATCATGGTGGAATTTTACCTGAAAGAACGAGGGAGATAAGCCCAAGAGTGAGAGCCTTCCATGTCTTCAGGGCGATGAGCGCAAGAGCCAGCGGGACCAGAACTGAAGCCTTAAACTTCAGGCCCAAGAGGAAGGGGATCATAACCTTCTTCACGAACCCGCGACCTGAAAATATTATTGAAAAATTTTCATTTCAATTTCATGACTGAAAGCCTGAAAGTGTGAAATTATGAAACAAGAATGGGGTCAGATCAAATACTTATAAACGTTATCATAGGAATATATTAGGCAATTTTCTTTTCAATTTTTTAAAGATTCACTGGCCCTAACAATAGTCATTGAAAAACATGCATAAAAATATAAATTAAAAATAATGAAAATGTAGATTCACCCAAAACATATTCTTCCATAAAAATTTGACCTCAAATGATTTGACAAATTCATTTTTACTGCCGATTCGTTTAAAACTTCATGGGTAGGATGGTGATCACTTAACCAGCATTTGACAGGTCATTTTGAAATTTAATCAGTGACCGGGCTTAGTCATTACTGACATCGTCAGACTTGTGTGATAATATCAATGACAATGAAAGTGTCAACATGATGGTTTAAAAAAATTATATTTGTATTAATTTTTTTTACTATATTTTTTTTTATATAATGCTGTTTTACTAAGAAATGTAAGTATCCAATTTAAATGTAATTTCAATAAGTGATGTACATTTTTTTCAAAAAAATAAGTATTAGTGGCAAAAGTCTGCGAGATAGTATAAAAAACACCAGGATAAGAGAAATATGCGAGATCGAAGATGTCGTTAGATGGGGAAGGCAACGAAGAAAACAATGGTATGCGCGCGTGTGAGGAGAATGGAACCATTCAGACTCCCCCACATTGCACTGCATGGCCAACCCCAAGATAGACCACCAAAGTGATGGATTGACAGCTGGTAATCCAATCCCTTTTAAAAACAGACCACAAGGCCTAGACTAATAAAAACAACTAAATTGATAAGTGTGAATAACAGTAAATTAACTAAAGTAAGCCTACCTTCTTGAACGCGTCCATCAGTAAGGGGAACATCCAAATTCTCGGGCAACCCTTGAAGAAGAGACCTTGGCACGTATTCACCAGCATCTCCAGAAGTCAGCTCCTCAGGAACCCTGATCTTCAGCGTGTGGGTAGCCAGGAAGTCATCCACCTTATCGAACACCTGGAACCTCTCATCCTTGAAGCCCCTAGACTCGTCAGCCTCCACACTGCCAGTCTTGACGATCCTCAGATCATCTGTGATATTGATGACGTCATCATCAGCCACCTTGCTCATCCAGGCGAGAGCCTTCGGCTTTATGCAGGAGTAGGAATACTGGCTCAAGCATCCTTTGTAGATGTCGTAGGCTAAGTTTGCTGCCGAGTTCTCGTACGCCGAACATCCGGCCAGAGCCACCAGTACACAAAGGACTTTGAACATTTTTGAACCCTCGAATTGGATTTTGATGGATGCGTCTTCTCTGATTGACTGCCGATCGGATACAAGCAATTATGAATAATGGGCTTGGTATTTATACGGCCGTACCGTACACGTTCCTACCAACACACATGTGCTTTACACTTGACACTTTCTTCCACTGCTGTCCGAAGAAGGATCCGATAAGAAAGAACTTCAGACTTGAATGAGAATCGAGGTTGAACCGCGCGCGGAATATGATTAAATACATTTTGATTAGATCAAACGTAATGCTAATTGTACATTTTTCATATAATACATCAAAAGGAAGAAAGTCTAGAAGTGAAAATTCTGATGTGCATTTTTTAATTATTTATTACACACAGCATTTGTTTTGTATTGTTTTAAAATTTCCACGAAGGTGACATCGTAGTATGAATATTAGCAAATAAAGAAAAATGTGCGTGCAACACTGTACACGTTATATAAGTGAAACTTCTCAAAAAAAAAAAGAAACACCCTTCTACACACTACAGATGAAGATAAAAGAGCTCGCATTATCGGACGTGGACTCTATTTGTATTGAGACTTTTTTTGTATTTTGGACGTAAATTTACAGTCCATTGAGTCCATTGAGGTAAGATAATTTAAAAATAAAAAAACCGAGATTTAATACAGAATCAATACACAATATGTTGAGTGTGTCGTTTGTTCAATTAGAAGTTATAATGACATCCTAGTATAGAGGAGGATGAATATGAAGGTACATATTTACAGGGCAAACAACCTCGGCTGTCCAAAATTAAAACACAGTAAATGACATTTTTTGTAGTACGTTTTTTTGCATTTTTGGACTAAGTAGAATCTACTTAATCCAAAAATGCAAAAAAAACTTACTACAAAAAATGTCCCTAACTGTGTTTTGAGTTTGGACAGCCGACTTGTCATAGGCTAGTTTAAGTAATTATTTTAAATATATGTATTCACCAATGTATAATGGAGAAAATTACACGTGTATCAGCCTTTGACAATTCGTAAGCCTTGTAAACACTCAAAATTACATATTCTATGATATTCCACACTATTCACAAGAAGTGTGGTTGTCAATCATGTCTTAATCTACGTTGAGATGCCAAAACAATTGTGGTAATACTTTAATTAAAAAATTAATGTATAAGAATTAATAATAATAATAATAAAACCCTTATCCGCACCCCAATGGTGCATAGGGCACTGTGTCATATAAACGCAGTGTTATCTTGATCGTTTACACATGAAGGAAAGGTGATCAGTCCTCCGCTTCAGGTACCAGTCCAGAGTAGTATTGAATAAATATGACAGTGAAAAAATCACTTATATTTATTTTACCCCCCTTGGGAATCGAACCCGGGACCTCCAGAACGGCAGACCATTACATTACGGAGGCGGACATTAGAATTAGTTTTGGTTATTTAAAAATATATATATATATGTAAATTTATTATTTGCATTCTGTCTTGTTAACCTTAATCCCATGTCCCAAAATGAGAAATAGAAACTACTCATCGGGAATATTATATGTATATATGACTTATGTATGTAATATATTTTGAAATAAATAAACAAATAAAACACTATTTAATGGACTTACATAACACCACTATCTGAATTTATCAATATAAGCACGATTTGCACCGAGAATTTTGTATTTTCACCTCTTTATGAGAACATTTGTAGTATCCAAAACTAGTCTTATTTTATTTTTATTTTATTTTATTTTATTTTATTGGAAGGAAGAACAACAGTTACAATATATGATACATACAGAATACAAAAAATAAAATCATGAGTACCAATTATAGTTCTTCACAACTATACATAAGAGAGGTCTATATAAAGGAAGAGACATGAGACAAGGATGGGATAAAGAGAAAAGGAGATGGCAGTGATAGGAAAGAAAGAAAAGGAAAGGACAGGGAATAGAATTACTTTTTTAGGTTTATAAGATTTCGAACAATTTAGCTTTAAATTTTAAAAGATTGGAGTAGAACATATCAAGGTCGGTACAACATTCATTAAATTTTCCACAACTTCGATAAATAAAGGAATTTTTTGTATAGTTCTTTGTTGGTGCTGGATTATAAAAGGTATGACTATGCCTATTGATTCTAATTGGACAGTGAAAAGGTATCTGCGCAAGAAGATAAGGGCTCTCAGTCATATTATTTATAACTTTATACAAAAAACATAAATCTGATATATTCCTACGTTTACTAAGTGAAGATAATTTATGGAAGGCTAAAGATTCTTCATAAGAGTTGAAACTTAAATGAAGCTTACCATCCATCATTTTTAGAAATTTATTTTGAATACGATCAAGTTGAGCTATATATATAGCGTACTGAGGGTTCCAAACGACTGAGGCGAATTCGAGGTGACTACGAACATAAGCGTTATATAAAGTTACAAGAGATGATGTATTTTTAAATGGTTTAGTGGTTCGAAAAATAAAACCTAAGTTTCTGTAGGCCTTATTAACGCAGGCTTCAATATGTGAAGAAAACAAAAGTTTCTCGTCCATTATAACACCAAGGTCTCTTAATTCAGTTTTCCTGGTCAGCCGACTATTGTTAATTTCATAATCAAACATAATTTTATTTTTTTTTCTTGTGAACGTAATGCTAAAACATTTATTGACATTCAGAAAAAGCTGATTAAGATTACAATAAGACACTAGATTATCGAGATCGTTTTGCAACATTGAACAATCGTCTAAAGACTTGACTCGTATAAATAACTTGGTATCGTCAGCAAACATGAGAAAATTTTGATTGATATATTTGTTAATATCGTTTATGTATATTAAAAATAATAATGGGCCCAGGTGGGATCCTTGGGGAACCCCAGAAGGAATCATAATGTAATTAGAAGTAAATCCTAGAACCGCTACCGCTTGGCTTCTATTTTCAACATAAGAAATGAGCCATCTAAGAAGATCACCATGAATACCCATTTCGCGAATCTTACGAATCAAGACATTGTGATTTATTTTGTCGAAGGCCTTGGCAAAATCAGTATATATGGCGTCCACCTGGTAGCCCTCTTCCATGGCCGATAGTATGAAATGATTGAACTCAAGCAAATTTGACTCAATCGACCTGCCTCTTAAGAATCCGTGTTGGTTCAATATAATGTCATTTCTTATTACTGGGTTGATTTTATCCGTGACAATTTTTTCCATAGTTTTTCCAAAAAGTGGAAGTTTGGATATCGGTCTATAATTACTGATATCGGATCGGTCACCACCTTTGTGGATAGGAGTAATGAGTGCTCTCTTCCACACGGAGGGAAAACATAAAGGAATAAATAAAGGAATAATAAAGGAATTCATCAACACCTTATTCGCACCCAATGGTGCAGTTATCGTATAGAAGTAGATCTTGATCGTTAAATACACGAAGTACAGATCAGTCTTCCGCTTCAGTTAACAGTCCAGGGTCATATTAAATTAATATTAGACTGAAATATCACTAATATTTATTTTGGCAGTATTGGGAATCGACCTCGGGACCTCCAGCACGGTAGCTAAATACGCTAACAATTCACCACGGAGGCGGACATTGTTGAAACAATTAGTACTTAGAAATTTGAAAAACATGTACAAATAATACAACTTTTTGACTTTATTAATGTAATCACGATAAGATTCGAGAAATTTGTATTTTCTCCTTTTATGAGAACATCTATAGTTTTCGAAACTATTAAAGTTTTATATAATTCCAAAAAAAATAAAATTCTTTGTGTTTTGATCCACTCACAATTTTATTAACCAACTAGTTTCTGCAACAACCTGTTGCCCTTTTCAGGGTTTAATTTATGAAACCCTGAAAAGGGCAACAGGTTGTTGCCAAAACTAGTTGGTTAACAAAAATGTGAGTGGATCAAAACACAAAGTATTTTTATTTCTCGAAATAATATATCAATATGATCCACAAAGTTAATGCTTTCAATATTCAAAACATAGTCAAGTTTTCATTAATAAACTGAAAAAGTCGTATTAAAAAAGTGTTTTACTTTTAAGTTTATATTATCGTGTTATTCCACAAAGTTCAAAAACAATTAATTCATTAATTTGAGGTTTTGGACTGTATGATTGGTGACGTTATTACACATTCACATCAGGCAATGTAGCACCATCCTGTGGCACGTTTCCCCCGCATTCCTCTCCATCAACTTCACTTCACTTTCCAATGCCGTAACTGGAATACCGATGGAGAACGTGGATGTACAAGGCTTTGAATTTACACCTAACTGTAAATTAAAATAATTTAAAGATTCAACATACACAACCATAAAAATATGTAAAAAAAATAATACTGTATTCAACCATAAAAATATGTAAAAGAAAAAACGTAACGTATTTTTTCATTATATTTCTATATTTTCAGTACGACCTTTTAATCGTACAACATAAAAACAGAATCAGTTACTACTTCAGTAGGTAAAATGCCTGACAGATTTTTCTTCTTTATTTTTCATCAAACCCTTATCCGCACCCCAATGGTGCATAGGGCATTTTATCACATAAACGCAACGTTATGGCTAACGCGTTAGCTTGATTGTTAATACATGAAGAAATGGTGATCTCCCTCCGCTTCAGGTAATATTGAAAAAATATAAAAGTGAAAAAATCACTTTGACTCCCCCCTGGAAAACGAACCCGGGATCTCTAGCATGGTAGTCGAGAGTGCTGACCGTTACTCTACGGAGGCGGAATATGATGGGTATTTATTGCATAACATATTTATTAAAAAAATCATGGATGCTACATACAGATGACATGATTCGAAGGCATGACCTAGGTGACGTTGTATACGATGAAGGACCTACAGCCTGAGGACGAGGAGAGCTGACCCCAACAGTCTACAAAGACGATAATTAGGGATGGAGCCAGAAAGAAGAAGATTAATTTTAAATATTTTTTAGATAACATACATATAAAATGACTTCTATAAAAATCGTAGGCTCTTCGGTTTTTGCATTCGACCACTTAAATCTAATAGCGCCAATAGTTGCACAAATTTGGTTGTGTATTTTTTTTTATTTATAACTCGTATAATATCAGAAAATTTAATACTAAGAACTTGAGCTTAAAAGAAATATAAATCGAGAAAATGTTTCGAATACTACATCATACGGGTAAATGAATAATTAATATTACCTAGTAAACACACCTTATTCTAATAATCCCTGTAATATTTTACGTAAAAGTTGTAAATTAAACCGATAGATGTCGCAAAGTCTTGTTCTTATCAGTTATCAATTTATTGCAATACGTTTTCATATTATTTTTTGACATCTCATCAAAGATGAAGAAGAATATGGAAGTCTGGGCATTTACGGGGCTGACGACCGTCAAAAGTGTAAAAAGGTTTAAATGATCACTTTACACACGTGTAACAATCACCAATTCTACCCATTATTGACAACCACACTTCTCAAATTCTTGGAAGTTCTATATATATGAATTAATTTTGAAACATTATTCTTGAATCACTAGAACTTTACTAGAGACATCTACTGGTGAGATGAAAAGAAGCTTTTTATTGAGCAGAAACTCTTTTATAAGTATGTGAGGTCCTAATCCTGGATTTGGTTAAATGAATTTATAGTATCACGCAATAAAGCTTCCACTATCCAAAGTCAATAAATAATAAAACTATGTGTAAAATAGGTATCAGTCAATGGATAATATATGTAGATAGAAACAAAATATGTCATTAGGTCCTATTATCTAAGATTGATTAATAAAATTAATCATTTCTAGTCACTGAAAACTCTTGTCCGAGAGTAAAAAAATAAATTTGTAAAAATACGTCTTAAAAGGGGAAATTCTAGTGAGGTTACATTATTGTTAATTTAAATGTTTATGTGATGCATATAGAAGCTAACATATGGTCTAATCTAGGTATTTGATCATCTGACTATGATTTGAACATAATAATTTGTTTACAACATTTAGAGTGTGTCCAAATACTTGTTCACAAAATCTGGATTATCTCCAATTACAGGAGTTATTTTCATATTACTTTTTGACATCTCATCAAAGATGAAGAAGAATATGGAGAATAATAACTCCTGTAATTGGAGATAATCCAGATTTTGTGAACATGTATTTGGACACACTCAAAATGTTGCAATACTTTTAAGTGAGTAATAGTCAATACATTAACTAGAGAAAATTCTATTTAGTATGAAACAATTATTTCTTAATTTTCTATTCGGTACCTACTCTACATCCCTATATTAAAATATTCGTTAAAAAGCAACTTAATTTTCTCTAAACCAGGTAACACTTGACGTTATTTTTTTTAAACACTGTTTTTGTAATAAAAAAAGGTTTACTTCGAAATAATTAAATGATTTCGAAAAAAAGTAGTTAAACGTAATGAATTATAAAAATAATAATTTTTTTCCAATAAATATTCTAAAAAAAAACATAAATCCAGAATACAATTTAGAAAAAAATGGCATCATGCTTATTTTTTTTAAATATTGGACCAGACATTATGTTCTATGCATTGCTGGAAACCATTTATGCCAGTTTGGCCTTAAAAATAAGTTAGTTATTCTAAATGTTAAATAATAAAATAATTACAATTTCTTAAAATGTATTGTGACACGTATTTCTATGCATTCCGAATTATTTTCAAACACCGTATGTGAACTCAACCTAAATGATGCTAAATGCATCGAAATACGTTTGACCATACGCTCACTCCTTTCAAGAACGCCATAAATCAAAAATCGTCAATTTTCAGTTGTGCATGTTTTCGGAATGCCCAAAAAATATACTGTAACCCAGCAAAAGAGGCATATTTTTAACTTAATATTTACCCGCTACAGAGCAGAAAGTGTTGTTTTTGCATTTTGAAGAAAAGGTATAGTTTAATAATTTTTTTAAACATACTCAATATTTTTCAAATGCAGAAAAAACCTTCAGGTTTTACCTAAAAAGATCTGTTGCACTGTAAAAAGTTCAGTAAGTGGCTTGATATTTATTTTTATTATATTGTATTATATTTATTAACTTTAAAAATGTTCTCCTGAAAAAACAAGTTTCTTGATTTATGACGTTCTTGAAAGGAGTGAGCGAATAGATTTTAATAAATAGTTTTACTTACTGAGTAAAATTTAAATAAAAAATTGATAGATATTACCACAAACTGACTGCCGAATCAATTAACGATATTAAATTCTCTTTTAATCTTTTTACATTGTAATTTTTACTAAAATTAATATTATATTTCCAACGTATGGATATAAAATTAAATTAAAAAAGAAATAACCATATTTAAATTTAAATTTTACTAGGTGAACACAAATATTTCTTATTTCTTACTTATTTTACAGTATGTCTACCATATAGTAAATGTGTTAATCCCCTTTTGACATTAATGCTAATAACTCGACACTGGCTATAACACCCAAGATGGGTGAAAAGCCATCAAAAATAAGAAGATGAAGACATTGATGCTGTGGAAGGTTCAAACGTGTTATCTCTTTATCTAAGATTTGTGAATAAAAAACAAGTTAATTTAAATTAAATTTTATTATCAACAATAATACACCAATCACACAAAATAATTTACCGAACACACTGACTAATAAATAAATAATTTAAACAAACTTAAACAAAAACCCTTAATAATTATTTCATAACTTTTACAAATACAAAGTTTTTTCATTAATTTATAATAAATAATAACAAAATAAATAATTACCCTTCTTAAACTTATGAAAATTATATTTAAAAAGTTTTTTAACACCCTAAAACATATTTTTACAAACTTTCAAGCATTATATAAAAGAGAAAATTAGGAAAGGTGTGTTTGGATGGTTTGGGCATGTGGATCAAATGAGTGAAGAAAAAACAGTGGAACAAATTTATGAGGCGCATGTGATTGGATTAAAATTCAGCATTAATTACACCATTAATTAATATTCAGAAGCAGAGTAACATTGAGGGAAATTTGGCATTATCAAGTATTTCAAACGCTCTAAAGTGGTCAGGTCAGGAGTCAGGATGTAAGAGGAGATGCATGAATGTGGAATAGGCGAATATTGTTTGAAAAGACGCATAGGCGTGTGGTGTTCTATTCTTTCTGCCTACCCCTACAGGGAAGCGGCGTGATGGTTAGTTAGTTAGTTACGAAATTTTTAATCTACTTAACGTAATATGGTATCATAATCAAATTATTTTTTAGTATATTGTTAATTAATTTAATTAATCTAATATTATGTTCTTATTTTTATCTTTTGATAACATATTTTAAAATGTATATCTTATAAAAACATCAGAGGCTTGCAAACTATACCTTAAGGTTTGAAATCAAGAAAAATAAATAAATAATAGTATTTTTTGTTGTATACAATTAATAAAATAAGAGCAACAAAATTATTCTGACTTATTCATCATTTCAAATGGATAAAAAACCGTATTTAAATAATTTATTACTTAAAACGATGAACAATTTTATATTTCTCCTTACTGAAGAAAAGTTAGTAAAATACTGTAATTTACTGGCGTTCAAATATTGCATGTTAATATTCTTTATTGTATGCTAGAGATATAATTAACATTAGTTATTTAACTTACTAGGATTATTTAAATTGTAATTTTGAGCGATTTTGACTTTTTACAAAAAAAAATAAAGAGATTGATTTAACAATAAAAGTGATTACTTAACGATGCCTAAGTGCGCATAAAAGATAATTACAATTAAGTATATTTTTAAAAAAGGTTTAAATAATGTAGAAAACAGGCACATTACTGTTATTTTTCGATAATTTAATGGATTTTTTGTAGAACATAAGAATTAAACTAAATATCTTTTTGAAATATTGAAATATATACTCTCATTAGTTTGATATGAGATAAGACATTGAAATATTTAAAAAATATATATATTTAAGCTTACAGCGAAAATATATTTTTATTGTGTGATTTTAATTTAATGTTTTAAATTATGATAAAACATGAGTAAAAATATATATTTTTTAAACTTTAAAACTGAATTTTTATATATAAACGAAAACAAATTTGTTTTAATATTTTTACATACCGTAGAACGATTTAACGTAAAAGAGATTTAAATCTGTATTTTGGTCTTCAATAATGAACGTATCGTGACAATAAGTGTCACCTGTCAGGGAAACAATGAATCATGTCGATACGTTCATTATTGTAGACCAAATACAGATCTAAATATTTTTTGTACTAGGCTCAAGTAACTCATCAAAGTTCAAGTAGCCCCGTTCTACGGTACTGTGAAAGAAATAATTAAATTAAGTTAAATAATATTTACACAATAAATAATTACACCTTATAATATTATACCGAAGTAATTTTACTTAAAAATAATGCATAGCTGCTATCCAAGACTAGCTATCACACACAAATAAATACAAAATAATTTATTTTTCTTATTTTTCTATATTTTAAATCAGGACTGCAAAAGTATATTAGGCGTTCAAAAGCAAAATACGCCAAGTCTCATTTTTACACTTTTGGTATTTATTATAGTTGATGATATTAATAATTTATAAAAAAAGACACTAGGAAATCGTTAATCATAAATAAGTAATTTAAGAGTGTCCAAATCCTTGTTCACAAATCTGGGTTTCTCCATTCGGGAGTTATTTTATATTTGACACCTCAAAATGGATGAAGAAGAGACTCAGTTGAGACTTTTCCCTTATTGTACGTACAATTTTTTATTTATTTTAAAAAATAGTAAAAAACATATGCCCCATTAATTATAAAACATATAAATACCTTATTCCACTGAAACCCGTTGAGTTAATATTAATTAAAGTTCCTAATTAAACCACGACCAATTAAAAAAACTCTTTATCAAATTAAATTATTAGTCGTAATAAATAATGCAAATAAATTAAAAAATAAATATTAAAATTTAATTTTATACAGTGGTAAGTTTGATGTTATGATAATAAACAAATGTAGTTTTTTCAGTCTCTTGATAGTCATGAGACAGAATGAAAAAGATTTAATTTTTATTCTGTTAATCAAATTTATAAAGATAAAAATGATGTATTTTAAACCTTCATTAACATGTTTTCAATTCGATTCTAAAAAAAGTAAGTTTATAAATTTGAATGTGAAATAAATTTTTCAATTAAATATCTGGAGTCGTTTTACGAATTGAGTTTTTTTTGCATTTGAGTTTAAATCTTATGAATACGTGTTATTTTTTGTAGATTATAACATGGTGAAATAACGAGATGATTTAAATATATATATATATATATATATATATATATATATATATATATATATATATATATATATATATATATATATATATATATATATATATATATATATATATATATATATATATATATATATATATATATATATATATATATATATATATATATATATATATCTTGCAAAAATCACTTTTTTTACTTTATTAATGTTAACACGACTAGTTTCGAGAACTACAGATGAGATCTTATGAAAATACAAACTGGTGTTGAAAACATCTGTAGTTCTCGAAACAAGTCGTGTTTACAATAATAATTATTTTCTTTAACGAGTATTTTATTTTTATATGTATATCATCATATTATTCCACAAAGTTAATGGCAAATTGACAGGTTGCAGACAGTCATTGAAATTGGTCCGATGGGCGGTTCAGTGTATGGATGAATTTCATTACGATATTTTTATATACATACATACGTTAATAATTCTCTGCTTGAAATTCATTTTTTTAAGCGCATATCAGTCGCATGCAATTTCGATTTCAAAGGTGATTGCTTTAAAGTGTTTTAAAAATATAACATTTCACAATCACTGCTTCTATTTTGTTTTACACTTTGTTGCTGAATTCACTTCTTCTTCTTCTTCTCCGTGTCGACCGAACACTGAGGGTAGATAGTCAGACAATCCTTCTTCTCTTGTCCGTCCCTGGCGGCTTGCATGTATTTGTAGAATCTCACAGCATCCGGGCTAGCCGGACTGGGCTTCTGCAGCTCAGATGCGTCTCTGGAATATAAAAAGATAATAAGTTTTTTTTTAAATTACCTAACGTCCAAGTGACTCTGAAATCTAGCTGCGGCTTATGCAACACTGGTTATCATGTCCCTACTCAGGCTTCAACTTTATAAGTTTCAAAGCCTATGCCTACTTGTGAGTGGATTTACTCTTATGTTTAAAGTTACTATAATTTCATGTAATTCATGAGTGAAAATTCTAGGCAAAAACACTCGAGAAATATGCGAGATAGAAGATGTCGTTAGGTGGGGAAGGCAACGATGAAGACAATAGACGCCACGTAATGTGTCAGCACGCTCTTCTGCCATTCTGGAGGTCCCGGGTTCGACTACCAGGGGGGGTTCGAGTGATTTTTCACTCTAATATTTATTCAATATCATCCTGGGCTGGTACCTGAAGCGGAGGGCTGATCACCTTTCCTTCATGTGTTAAGGATCAAGATAATATTGCATTTTTATGATGCAGTGCCTTATGCACCATTGGGATGCGAATAAGGCTTGGAAGAAGAAAAAAAACAATAGTAAATTAATATTCTAAAAAAAAAAAATGTGCGCAGAGACACGTATGACACCTCGCACAGCCGGGCGCTTACTGAATCGTACGTTTGCGAGTACCCCCTTAACTATCACATTGACGATTAAAACAAGAAAATACAAATTCGCGACATAGACGTCCGCATATATGTACATATGTAGGCCCCATTAAAAATTGTTGTCGTATGTCGGTGTCACATCCGATTTGTATTTTAACTTATGCGCTCCCTCGCACACACACACACACACACACACTCACTCACGCGTGCAAACACCCGAGTACAAGCACCTCCAACACGTTGACCTAAAATTAATGTACAGTCATGGTTCTCAATGGAATTTACGAATTAATTATTTACTTAGTACGAGAGGAAATGGGCACATTTCTTAAAAGGGAAAAGATATAACTGTTGTTGTCGTTTTTTGTATAACAAATAGTTTTTTTTTTATAAAATAAAATAACAAGTATTTTACTTTTTGCAACATGTAGCTCAGTCCTTTCAACAACATGTATGTTAACACTTACATGGAATAGGTTCAATACACACACACACACACACACACACACTCACCCCAACCAACATTACTTTCATAAGAATAATTATCGGTGGATTTTTGTAATTGGCTGTTGATTTGTTTGATCGCCCCCCCTGAGAATCGAACCCGGGACCTCCAGAACGGTAGCCGATCTTGTTAAACATTACACTACGGTGGCAGACAAAGTACACATATAAAATATATCATATTTTAGTTATTTAAAACCATAATAACAGTATTAGGTACCAATTGAAGAACCAATCAATGACAGTGTAAGTATTGTAATATAGAATATTTTTAGTATATTATAAGATTAAAACCAATATTTTTAGCTTTTCCACTTTATTTTTATTTGACCAGCGACCGGGTTTCGTCGTTACCGACATCATCAGACTGGTGGGAGGCTATACAAATTGTTATGTTATATATAAAACAAGGCAGGAGTTGATAACTAAGATTTGATATAATTTTGTTCAGAAATAAATTAAAAATTTCTGAACAAAATTATATCAAATCATGGTTATCAACTCCTGCCTTGTTTTATATAATACATAACAATTTGTATAGCCTCCCACCAGTCTGATGATGTCGGTAACGACGAAACCCGGTCGCTGGTCAAATAAAAATAAAGTGGAAAAGCTAAAAATATTGTTCATATTATTTTTTGACATCTCATCAAAGATGAAGAAGAATATGGAAGTCTGGGCATTTACGGGGCTTACGACCGTCATAGGCTGGTTTAAGTGATCACTTTACACACGTGTAACATTCACCAATTCTACCCATTATTGACAACCACACTACTCAAATTCTTGGAAGTTCTATATATATGAACCAATTTAGAAACCTTGTTCATGAATCACTAGAACTTCACTAGAGACATCTATTGGTGAGATGTGAAGAAGCTTTTTATTAAGCAGAAACTCTTATATTGGATTATAATCACACACATGAGAAACACCAGAAAATACCATTTTCATTTTTATTATTAAGCTTATAAAAAAAAAAAAAAAAAAATGTTCTAAAAATATTGGTTTTAATCTAATAATATATTAAAATGCAATTCCATCACGAAGTGTCAGTGGATAATATAAATCTATTAAAAATAATATTTTTAGAGCTAATTTTTGAATTGTTGTATCTCTTTTAGATGCTTTCTCTCTCTCTCTCTCTGTTTCTTAAACTATTTCTTTATATTTTTAAAGAAGTTTCACTTCTATTGTACGGTGCTCGTGCACCGTAATCTTTAATTAATTTTTTTAAAAATACAAGTGTTTCAAATGATTATAATTATTTCCTGTCCCGGTTGAATTGATACTAATATATACTGTGTGCTCTGGACACGATTTTCGATACGGCTTATTAAATAAATCTCTTAATAATACTTCGAATTTTTCCTCAAACTTCACCAATTACGTATTTTTATAATAACAATTCATTGAATCAGCGTTGACCGACTTTAAAAGATTTTTTGTGAGATGATTATTTTTTATTATTATTTCGTTTTTGTAGGCACTTAAGAAAAAGATTGAACAATTTATATTTAAACTAACTAACTAGCTAACTATTACTCAGCTTCCCCGCAGGGGTAGGCAGAGATAATAGAAAGTCATACCACCCTGTCTTTGCAACCATTCTTCGCCTCTTCCAGATTCATGCATCCCCTCATACATACCCGCCGATTATTCCGACTTCCGACCCGGCTACTTTCAAGTATTTGACATACTTGATTGTGCCAAGTTTTTCTCATCAACTATATTTGCCTCATATTCATGTTTAACCGCTCTTTCCTTACTCATACGTTCCACGTGTCCAAATCATCTCAACACACCTAAAGAAATCGCATTTTGACAGCAAAAGAGAAATATTTCATGAATGTTTTTCGCAGATAATTTGTGGCACATTTTATAACCTTTATAAAATAAAACACTAAACTTTGTTTTAACCACTTTTTTTTGGTACACTTTATCCAACCGGTTTCGACAAGAACCTTGTCATCATCAGGGTTTATATACTAAATCCTAAAACATTGAAATACTCATAGTGAATTTATTACCCTTCCATTACCAAAAACTTCCACGCACTCCGTACACCATATGAAAATATGAATAAAAAAATATGATTTTAAAACTCCTAAATGTAGTTTTTATTGCGCATTGCGTAGCGAATACGTCAATTCTAAATGAAAACTTATGAGCTTCGAATGGAATCGCCCAAAATCAGTATGAAGCCGCGCGCGCACACGTAAAGTGCAGCACACACGCAAAAACCTACTGTGCGGAATTTTTCTTCTAGGAACTGAAATTCAAGAAACCTGCTTGTTGGCGCGAATCATCTACTGCAGATCGCAGGAGAAGATCCTGATCATCTTGTTTTATCACATGCATAACCTTAATTTACAATACAAGCAATTTTGTGCTTACCTGCTCAGTTCGTTGGAGATTAAATTACTATGCGGGCTGAACCTGGGCGGGTTCTTGTACATGGAACAGACCAGCCGCTCCCTGCAGGGCTCGTTGTAGAAGGAGAGTCCTGAGAAGACTTTGTCGATCCTTTGCAGGATCGGGGTGTAGAAGGTGTCATATACAGGGGACGAGGAACTTTCAGCTGCTGATGGGATCGAATTGTAGCTCTGGAAAGAAAATTACATTAGATTAATAGCAACATTTTGAGTGTGTCCAAATACTTGTTCACAAAATCTGGATTATCTCCAAGTAGAGGAGTTATTTTCATATTATTTTTTGACATCTCATCAAAGATGAATTTGAGTTGTGTGGTTGTCAATAATGGGTAGAAATGGTGAATGTTACACGTGTGTAAAGTGATCACTTAAACCAGCCTATGACGGTCGTCAGCCCCGTAAATACCCAGACTTCCATATTCTTCTTCATCTTTGATGAGATGTCAAAAAATAAGATTAAAAGCATGCCAAAAAGTGGAAAAATATCGTATTTTTTCGGTGTAATACCACATAATGAGTTGCAACGTGTGCGCAACGCCACACCAATCTATTTGCGCATTGTGCGCAAACAGATTGGTGTGGCGTTCTGTTCTCTCTGCCTGAAGCGGAATGATGGTTATTTAGTTAGTTTGATTGAAGAAATCCAAATGTGATCAAGAATCAGGACATACCCAAAAATATTATTCATTGATTCAGTATTAACTTTGTGGAATGACATGTTGATTTTTTTGTTTTTTAATAATTACCTATTCTTTATAAAATAAAACAACTTTGTTTTAACCACTTATTATTGGTACACTTTTTCAAAACAAAAAGTAATGGTAATAATAAAAAGTGGTTAAAATAAAGTTTTTTTTTAAGTTTATAAAATGTGCCACAAAGTATCTGCGAAAAACATTCAAGAAAATCTTGGTATTTGTTCACAAATCTGTAAATCATCTTGAAATGTCAATATAAATAACTCCTAAGTGCAAAAACTCAAAACGATCAAGATGACAGGTAGATACGATGCAGTGCCCTATGCACCATTGGGTGCGAATAAGAATACGAAGAAAAAAAGGTAGATAACTAAATAAAAACATTTCGAGAAGAAACACTTGACATGTCGACCCGATAGTGTGGCCCACTTCCGTTTGGACCAAATATGCTCGTTTTATTGACTTCCCATTTCCGATGCATTACACCGACGGGTACATGTGAGCCATTGTTTACCTAAAGTGCATTGAATGCAGTCAATCATGCAGTAAACTGGAAATTTCTCCCGACAGTGCAACGCCACGAACGTACAATGTCTATGTAAACCGGACTATAATAAAATTCGAGTAAAGCACAACACGTTCAATGAAAAATAAACAAATACTGAAGAAATCACTATTTAGTTCAGTCTTTGGATTCGATTACCTATCCCACTCTTATACTATTAACATACTTTGGACGGGAAAGGATTTTCTACCAGTTCGGTCGATTGATGCAGATGGATTTTGGACAGGAAGGGTTTTTACCTACTGCGCCGACCTCATTTCAAAGGCAGAAAAAAGAAGGATATCCAATGTTTTCATATGAATATTATATCAATCTCTTTGTTATAAATCAAAATGCAATTCTCATTAACATTATTTCAAAATAACGCGATTTGCAAAAAAATGAATATATTATATAATACATTTGACAATACGTAATAGTAATTTGAAATTCCTTTTAGGTCTGCAGCTGGATAATGTGAGTAACTTAGTAATCATTTTATATAAAATAAATGATTTCTTTGTAAAATAAAACAACTTTGTTTTTAACCACTTTTTAATGTTACTTTTTTCTCCAACTGGTTTCGATAAGAACCTTGTCATCATCAGGGTTAAACATGTACATGTTGTGTACAAAATGTGCCATAAAATATCTGCGAAAAACATTCAAGAAATGGTTACTCTTTTTTTCTTGAAAGTTTTTTGCTGATATTTTGTGACACATTTTATATCCTAAAACTCAATCTTCGTTGTTGAATACTTTTATTTTTGTACTTTATGTCAACCTGTTTCGATAGACACCTTGCCATTTTCAGAGATGGATATGTACTCAACTCAAAACAGAGAAATTTTCATAGTTACTTAAGTAGTCCTGGATAAAGTAGTGGGCAGTTAAGTGAAGTTTAAATAAAAACAATTAAATACAAACTAGTTTTCACCGTTTTCATTCTGAATCGTCATGAATTCTTGAGAATTCTTAAAACCATTGGCGCACGTCTGTTTTCTATGAGAAAATTTTCCTTTTTACATTAAAGAAAAATTATAAAGTTAGTATATACAATATACCTACATAGTTAGCTTCAGGAATTCACATGTCACTGACCAATCAAACCTTCCATGGTTTAATGTACCGATAATATATACTATATCGATGGCCTCTACGTAAAGTACTCTATCTGCATATCTGCAAAATTGCTACTTTAAAAGAGATAGCTTAGAAGATTTTTTTTTATTTTTTTTCGGTTTTATCTGAAATTCCAAACAAGTATTTTACATTAAAAAACACGATAAAATGATATTTTAAATTGTTTTAAAACTTTATGCTTTGTCAAAATTAGGTACTTAGCGTTTTAAGCGTTCAGTTCATTTCGAAAATTCTATGTAGATAGCGTCTTATACGCCTGAAAACTAGGCGTAATTTATTTTATATATTTTTTTGTTTTTTTTTTTTTTATATTAGTAGAAAATCGTCAGTTGAAAACGTACACCAAATATCTCAAAATTAACAAAAATGTAGTTAGAGCACTTTACGTAGGGCACGTCGATATAATATTACATTTCTGTAAAATAGTACTTTATAGTATTACATATTTATAGAATACTTTACAGTATTATTTTAATTCGATATTTATACATTTCTGCATCGTATAATTAAGACGTTTTAGCCTATCTTTTCTTCTAACGTTTATCCCCACCTAATGGTGCATAGGGCAATGCGTCGTATTGACGAAGTGTTAACATGATATTTACTCACACGAAGACAAGGTGATCAATGTTGTGCTTCAGGTATATAAATTCATAGTCCAGGGTAATATTGAATAATATAAAAATGAAATATAACAAACATATATTTTGATCCCCCAAATTCGGAATCGAACCCAGGGTCTTTGGCGCGGTAGTTTAGCGCCTAAACCATTATATCATTACATTACAAGGGCAGACAATACTTATTAGGCCAATGAATGTTACTTTACCGTATATTATTTATTGATTCGGAAATAACTTTGTGGAATGACATACTGATTATTAAAAATAATTAAACACTTGTGAGATTAGTGAACACATATCGTAGTCATACAGGAGAAAGTGACCAAGTGCGTTCTTTTACAAAAACGTGATCATTGACTATTTGACATCTTACTAGGTTAATATTGCCCTGAAAAAATCCCAAAGGATTTTAAATTTGGAAGTATAATATATTGACTAATTAAAAATGACCAACTGCATTGATGTTTATTTTCTTGCCAAGCAATAGTGACTTAAATGGCCCTCTTGAACATTTTACGTTTTGGTAGTTGGTCACTTTCTCCTGTACGACTACGATATGAGTTATTAGGCCACTAAATGACTTGGTTTTACTTTTCACCTGTAGATGAAAACATCTGTTAGTTTTCGAAACTAGTCGTATGCAATGAAATAAAACTCATTAAGTAATATTATACAAATGTAATAAAAAATACTTTACCGTTATTTGCTGGCCTTGGTGATTCTGTTTGACGTGTTGCTGCTGTTGATACTGTTGTTGCTGCTGTAATTGCTGTTGTTGTAGTAGCTGTTGTTGCTGTTGAGCTTGGAGAATCGCCTTCTTTCTGACGTCTTCCTCGGCTTGTTTCTGAGCTGCCCTAATCTGAAAATCATTTTAATATACATATGTAATCTGATAACGTCTGTAAGTACTCACATATGTCTACATGTTATACACCTCAAAGGGGTACTCGCAAACATATAATTCAGTGAGCAACTGGCTGCGCGAGAAGCCGGACGTATCTCTGGGCACATTAAAAAAAAAGAATATGTACCATCTGTATTTTTTTTAAATATATATTTATTTAAATTTTTTTGACTCGTTGTATTTTAATTACTCTTTTCTTTGCAAATCTACATATTTATTCCGGAGAAAACATATTATTTCAAGGAAACGAATGAATGTAGAAGAAGAGAAGATTGTTTGCAGATTTGTGTGGCGTTCTATTCTATTTGACTACCCCTGCAGGCAAACGGCGAGGTGGTTACTTAGTAAGTTTATTATGAAATATTTTTATTTATTTATTTAAAACATTTTTATTTTATGTTCTTATGTTTATTTTTTTATTGTATGTTATATGTACATAACACATGAACCTTATAGGTAATAATAACCTTATAGGTATAAAATTAAATCGAAAAAAGATAATGGCTTTTAAATACTCATGTTGATAATTCGCTCACCCCTTACAACAACGTCACATATCAAAAATCGCAGTTGTGCATGTTTTCGGAATCCCCATAAATTATACTATATCCCAGCAAAAGCAGCATATTTTTAACTTAATATTTACCAGCTACAGGGCAGAAAGTGTTGTTTTTGCATTTTGAAGAAAAGTAATTGTTTAATTATTTTTTAAACATACTTAATATTTTCCAAATGGAATAAAAACCTTCAGGTTTTACCTAAAAAGATCTGTTGCACAGTAAAAAGTTCAATAAGTGGCTCAATATTTATTTTTAATACAATCTATTTACATCTTTATAAAAATTAAATTACAATCTATTAAATTTAAAACTTAAAAAACGATCTCCGGAAAAATCAAGTTTTTTGATATATGACGTTGTTGAAAGTAGTGAGTGAATTATGAAAAGTGTGCTGGTCATAATGCCTACATCAAGAAAAAAAGAAGAATAGGACATTTATGTTACAATTTATGGAAATGAGATAATTTAGAAATTGATCTGCGGATGACCCAATATTGTGAATACAGCTTCATTGTCATAACGTCTCTCGAAATGAGGTAATTGTCGACAGAGTTTAATGCATATTGTATTACATGGCGAGAACGTGGGATAACAGGCGATATAAGTTAGGATCATTGTCTAATAGACGTATTCTCTCTTACAAAGTTCCACGCCTTAAGTGATTTAAATGCACCACAAAGAAAAGCACAAAGGCCGACCTAATTGTCAATTTGCATAACGATTTATCAAAAACAAAGTTGAATAATACTTCTGTCATTCTTTTGGGCGCGTTATAAATTAATTAGCGCACATTTTTTGCATTTAATCCGTATAAAAAATAATCAATGATGGAAATGACAATGTTATGTTAAAGATAAGTTTGGCAACTCAGGAAATTACCTTTGAAAATTTAGATTTACTCTATATTTTTCTCTTTAACTCTATTTTTTAAGCCTTCTTATTTCAGAGTTATATTGGCTTTGACGAACAAAATATATTATAATGATTAAAGATTTGTTTTTTACCACAAGACTACATGTTTCAGAAGTTAAACTTCCATCATTCAGGTCTGTATAATAACTAAAATATAAAATATAAAATTGTCCTATAAATAAGGAGAGGGGAAAGTTAGAAATTATAGAACAAATTTTATATTTTATATTTAAGTTACTATACAGACCTGAATGATGGAAGTTTAACTTCTGAAACATGTAGTCTTTAATCATTGTAACATGTCTTACCACAAAGTTAATGCCGAAACAATAAATAAAATATATTATAATAATAAAAAAATTATAAGATGAAATACTGAAAGGGGAAAAATAATAAAAATAACTTACTGAAATTAAGGAAAAAAATATTTGATCAATTTTAATTGAATTATATTAAATGTGGCTAGTAAAATATCGTTTTAATGGCAATAATCGGTCGCAATAA